>NC_044912.1:30192407-30492407 GCF_001633185.2 Quercus lobata | reverse complement strand
GGGATAGGTGTCTATGAAGCTTACTTTTTAGGGGGACTCAGGTTACCTCTTAATGCCTTTGATAGGAAATTACTTACTAGGTTAGGTTTAGGAGTGTGTCAGTTTAACCCTAATTCATGGAGACTAGTCATCTTTATGCAAGTTTTGTGTAGGGAAGTGTTTGAAGGGGATTGTCCTCTCATAGTGGACGAGTTCCTCTTCTACTACAAACCCTCAGAGATTAACCAGTCCCTTGGCTTTTATCAATTAACAACTAGGGGCAAAGATTGTAGATTAATAAAGTCATTGGTAACGTCTGACAAAAACTAGAAGATGGAGTTTTTCTTCATCTCTAGTTTCTGGTCTGGACACCCTGTTGAGGTTGGCAGGGATCCATTTACCCCCATACTGGAGAAGTAGGGAACCTTCATCCTGAAGGTTTGGGTTTTTTTTTTTTTTTTTTTTTTTTTTTTTTTTTTTTTTTTTTTTTTTTTTTTTTTTTGCTTATAATTGTCTAACCCTTTTCTTTTTTTTTTTTTCTTTTTTTTTTTTAATTTTTTTTATAGGTGTTAAACGACCATCTTTAAGCAAATTTTATCGTAACCGTGTCCATAGAACTCATCTATACACTAATAGGAGTTTCCATTCGTTGGCCACCCTTTAATGTCTTGCCACATGGGGACTCGGTCTTGAGCCATCTGCTGAAGCTATAGCTCACGAGCTCACTATTCGTAGATGTGATTTTTCTTTTTACTTAGAATTTATTTGAGTATTATTTGAGTTATACTCTTTAGCTAAACTTTAATATTTTTCTTTTAGGGATGGCAACCATGAAAGAGAATAAGGGAAAGGAAGTGGTGGACAAGGTAACTAGGCTTGAGGCTCAATCCCGGCTTTGTCCTTTTGTTGGGGACAAAAGGAAAACTTTATCCAAGACGCTTTACTTGAGAAACCTTCCCAATCGTCAAGGAAAAAAGGCGAAGCATGGGTCGTCTAAACTTGGGGTTGTCAAGCCTAGCCTTCCTACCTCTCAGCCATCCATCCAAGTCCTTGATGTAGACTTGTCTATTCCAATCTAAGTCACTCCGTCCAAGTCCACTGTGCCTACCTTGTCTCAGCCTTCTCAGAGGATTCCTATGAACCTTATTGAAAACGAGGATTTGGCTTGGGAAAGGTTTGAGAAGGCAGTGACTGATGAGGACGTGGCTGCGTGCCAGCCAAGGCTAAAGACGAGACTAAGGAACTTTAGAACCTCATCAAAGAGCTCAGAGCTGACATTGTTGAGAAGGACACTTGTCTTGACTACCTTCAGAAACAGAATGACGAGCAAAGCACCCTTCTTAATAAGGCCAAAGAAGAGGCTGTAGTGGAGTTTAGTGCTACCAAACAATTCACTGATCTATTGGACACCAACTACGTGGCTGGCTTTGAAGACTTTCGTATGGATGCTATGGAAAACTTCCTTGAAGTTGACTTTAGCTCCATCAAGCTCAACCTTTGTGCTGCAAGCTTTCTTCTCTAGATGAGTTCTAAAGATGCTAATATTGAAGATGAGGCCACCACTCAGCATGCCCCGGACGAGCCTAATGTTGGAGATCACCCCCCACAATGAAAATGTTAAATTTTAGCGTCTTAGTTTCCCTTTCTTTTTTTTATTATTAAGAGGTTCGTTGTTTTGGACCATTTGAAGTTATTCAAGTACATTTCACTCGTCTATAATTTTTGGGACAAGCTTCCAGACAGTTGCTTTTTAGGCTTTACTTTATATGGGTTTTTGGACTGCAGTAGTCTATCCTTTTTCTAAACTTTTATGAATGAATGTTTATTTCCATCATTTTCTGTTGAACATGTTATTGTATGGATGTATTTTTTATTTACATCATCCATGTTATACTGGTTTTGAGTGTGGTTCATCCACTTATGGAGGCATTTAGCTCATCCATGTTAATATAAACTCCTTATGTTCAAAACTTTCACCATTCTTTAAATACTTTAAGTATAACTCATTTTATGAATGGCATGGGTTTTTGCCAGCTTTAATCATCCAAAGATTGGATCATTTTAGCTGGATGTTTATCCATGGACTTTGAATATTCTTACATGCACGTACTTCAACGTCCATTGTTTGGACGAATACGCTTCAAGCTTTATCTCGTCCATTTTTTAGACGAATGTGCCTTAACCTATTTTTCTTTGCTTTATCCCTATTTTAAGGAAAGCTTAATAGACGTTACCTCCTTGCATCCAAAGATTTTACTCGTTTTAGGCCTTTAGTCTTCTTGTGGATGAAATCATGAAAATTAGAAATTCATACATCATATATATTGGAAATTCAAACTGTATGTATGTAACATAAACATCATCCACAAGCATGGCGCATGCTTAGAAGCTAGTGCCTTTTAGAGAATTAAAAATACAAACAGATGGACCAAGTCTATGACTTCATCCATAGTCCATAGCACATAGTTTAAAAACTAATACACCTTTAGGGAATTAAAATACAACATATAATGCTAATAACGAACACATGCAAGTAACAGAAAGCAACACAAACTTTATCTCGTCCAGAGTGACAACGTCTAGGATGATTTCGTCCATGATGATGCTCGTCCAGGTTGATATCTTACTGATAATATCTTCTTAAATGCTCAACATTCCAGGGGTGCTCTAGCTTTCTCCCGTACAGGGCTTCTAAGTAATATGATCCTTGTCTTTTGCAATTAATAACCCTATAGGGTCTTTCCTAATTAAATCCCAGTTTCCCATGGGCTGGATTTTTGGTTGCCAAAGAAACCCTTTTTAGGATGAGGTCTCCAATGTTGAAACACCTAAGTTTCACCATTGTATCATATTGTCTAGCCATGAGGTTTTATACTTCACTGTCCTTTGCTCTGCATTCATCCTTACCTCGTTTATCAGATCAAGGTTGAGGCAAAGTTGCTTCTCGTTATCCTCGTCTTGGTACTTCATCACCCTGTGGTTTGCCATATGCACTTCTGCAAGTACCACTGCTTCGCTTCCATAGGCTTGTTTGAAAGGATTTTCCCTTGTAGAGGTCCTCATAGTCATCTCGTAAGCCCATAAAACTCCTATTAGCTCGTCTGGCCATACTCCCTTTGCCCCCTTAGTCCGAGTCTTGATGATTTTCAACAAGGATCGATTTGCCACTTCTACTTTTCCATTTTCTTGTGGGTGGGAGGGTGAGGAATAATGATTCTTGATTCTAAGTTGCTCGCAAAAGACCTTCAAATGCGTGCTATCAAATTGCCATCCATTGTCTGATATTAACACCCTAGGTACCCCAAACCTGCATATAATGTTCTTCTAGATGAATTTTTTGAATTCTGTTGTGTGATCTTTGCTAGGGGCTTAGTGAAGTAATCGATCTCTACTACTAAAAACTTCATCTACCTGGTTCCAAGTAGAAAAGGGCCTAAGATATCCAATTCCCATTGTGCAAAGGGCCATAGGGCTATCATCGGGGTGAGATACTCCGATGGCTATCTAGGGACGTTGCTAAAGTGTTGACATTGGTCACACACCTTGACGTAAGCCTTAGCATCTACTTGAATAGTTGGCCAATAGTAACCTACGCAAACGACTTTATGAACTAGTGCTCTTGCTTTTGAGTGGTTTTCGCATGCTCCTTTATGTACTTCCCTTAACACATAGTTTGATTCATTCGGAGCTAAGCACCTTAAGTAAGGCTGAGAGAAGCCTTTTTTATATAGTACCTCATCTATGAGGACATACTTGCCAGCTTTGATCCTCAACTTTTTAGCCTCATCCCTGCCCTTTGGAAGTCTGCCATCTTTGTGGTAAGTTATTATTAGAGTCATCCAATTTTCTTCTCCTTCAATCTGCTGTACCGCTGGAAGATCTATGCTTGGCATGTATTGGACTTTATCATACTTGTCCATAGCTCCCCCTGCTGAAGTTGCTTTTGCTAAAGCATTTGCTTTCATGTTTTCCTCCCTTGGGAGTTAAACAAAACTGGCTTCTTTAAATTTCTTAACAAGTTGCTTTACCTTGCTAAGATACTTCTTCATTTGATCTTCCTTAGCTTCACACATTCCATTCACTTGATTGATAATCAACTAAGAATCTCCTCGGTCGACTGCTGATTCCGTCCTTAAGGACTTGGCCAATTCCAATACTTTAAGGAGAGCTTCATATTCAACTTCATTGTTGGTGGTTTAGTATTGTAGATGAGTTGCGTATTTCAATTTATATCCTTTCAGGGACTTGAGTATAACTCCAATTCCTCTTGCATATAACGTGGATGAGACATCCATATTGACGACCCACCTCTAAGCTTCGTCCACCCCGTCTAGCTTGCCTTGATCGGGAGTGAACTCTGCATTAAAATCTGCCAATACCTATGCTTTTATCATGCTTCTTGGTTGGTACCTGACATCAAAATTGCTGAGTTCTATGGTCCATTGGATTAGTCATCCTGCGACTTCTAACTTGTTCATCACCTTCTTAAATGGATGTTCTGTCAAGACATTTATGACATCAAAATCGCTGAGTTCTATGGTCCATTGGATTAGTCATCCTGCGACTTCTAACTTGTTCATCCCCTTCTTAAGTGGATGTCCTGTCAAGACATTTATGACATGAGACTAAAGCTGTGACCAAGGCAAAGGCTATCTTTTCCATCATGGGAAATCGTCCTTATGCCCCTCTTAATGCTCGACTTGTATAATAAACTAACTTCTGTATCTTCCCTTATTCTCTAATCAACGCTAAGCTCACTGCCTGCGGGGACATCGCTAAATACAAATATAATTCATCACCTGGTATGGATGGGCTTAGTAAAGGAGTTGTGGTGAGGTAAACAAATATAATTCTTGGAAGGCCTTTCGACACTCGTTCATTCATTAATGCCTTCTTAAGAACTTTAAAGAATGGTGAACATTAGGTCCTAGATTTCTGAATTTCCTTCCCTATTTATAGGGGTTGGATGCTTAAAAAATAAAATGGATTGGATCAAATATGAATTGCATTGCATCCTTATCCCTAAAAATTCAAAATGAATGCGTTTTATCTTAATCAGAGCATTTTTGGGTCAAGCCTCGAAGCTACGCCAATCGGCACTTGGGAAGTGCCGAGCCCAATTCCCAATTTTGGTTCAACTTTGACTCTTTTTAAGGGATTTTATGAGTCGAGAATTGCACTTGGACGTATTTTTAACTTGTATTCTAAAATTAATCCCTCTTATTTTGATAATCAAGTCTTTAAAACAATAATTATCTGATAGATAAATATTCTAAAAGGATTTAATTATCAATAATTCCCTTGTTATCTGATTACCCATTTTATTCCTATGCAAGTAGTCTTATTTCTAACAAAAACCAACAACCAATCACATAATTATTTAATCCATTTTAATTGATTAAACAATCATAATTGATTTCACTAAATCACGTGTGATCGACTTTACCTTCATACAATGCATGCAAACCGTGAGAATTTGATCTTGTGATATGTTTCAATCTGACTATCTGATTTGGAAATTGGACATGTTGTCGCGATCGTTAGAATTTCAAGATCATTTTTATGATATGCAATGAATGATTTAATGCATGTGATGCAACTATGAATTTTGGGTATTTGAAATGGTCATTTTAGTCATCTTCCAAAATTAAATTATAGGTGCAAAATCAAGTGTCTACAGTTTCCTCATCAGAAGGCCACCAGTCAAGCTAGCCTTAGCCTTCTTCTCCTGAACCTTGGCTAGTTTCTCCTTGCTGAACCTAGTTGTCATTCCTAAAAAAGAAAAGGGAAAGATGATGATCCCTAGCAAACTAAACTTCCTTGCGAAAAAGAAACCGAAGGACAATCTGACCAAACTAAGGAATAATCTGCCATGAAAACTAGAATGTAAGATAAGAAGCATAGAAAGCTTACCAGAAAATGAAAGGAGAAAAAATTCAAGTGAGGAAGAAGATCTTTGAGCAAATGAAGTTCCATGAGGAAAAGAGAATGAGGCAAAAGTGAAAAGAAAAGAAAAAGGAGGGAAAAAAATGAATTAAATAGAAGGACGTGCGTGGGAAAATTGGGATAAACTGAAACAAAGAAGACATCCTGACTGTACACATGTCACGCAGCAAACAAAACATCAACTCACAATAAATGCACCAAACACGGAACACGAAGCGATGAATGGTTGTGTTCTTATCTCATCCCACAAACAAGGATATGAATAGGGGGACAAATGATGAGTCAAAAAATAACCTAGGATTGTCATTCCCATTAATGACAATCAAAGCAAGTGTTACACATTTATTGCGTGCATTGATGATGAAATGTAACGAACGGAGCAACGGTAACAAGTAAGTTGTACGCCTCAGAACCCCTGTTGGTAACAAACTAGCCGTTGAACATAAATAACAGAAATTCATTGCCCATTAAGGCAAGGAACAGCTATAAAAGAAAGGAGCCATGGAATCTAAAGGTACACACGAAACACTCATCCTAAAATCACTCCAAGTCAATTTCTCTCTGAACAACTTTCTCTCTTTCTGACTTAAGGATCAAAGTGTTTTTGGCAAACACCACATTGGTGTGTTCCTTTCCTTTCCCAAGCTCAATTGTAGTTTTACACCAGAGACACGACCAACCACAGGATCGTCCATTTGCTTTGACGAGGACCTCAACTGTTGATTTTTTTGCATCATCAAAGATATTACCTCATCTTGCTACTAATGCCAAATCTAGCCTATCCTTTTTTTTAGAAGAAAGAATAAGAAACTTTTATTTAAGGTATGCTGGCTAAGTCAACTTGAAGTACAGAAAAATAGAAAGATGGAACATCTTCGATCCAAATAACACAATCTAGGACATTAAAAGAATGCCTCACCAAACTATGAGCAAGTTTATTACCCTCTCTCCTGGTATGAGAGTAAAGTAATTGAGGAAAAGAGCAAGATGCTATCTTCGCATCATGATAAGAAGAGCTAAAAGGGATAGCAATTGGTCTTCTGCCACCAAAGCCTTCATAATCACCTCTAAATCCCCCACCAAAACTGTACTACTAATACCAATATCTCGTCCAAATTCAAAAGCACAACCGGCAGAAATGGCTTCAACCTCCAAGGGATGATATGCTTGAGGAAATTGTTGGGATAAGGAAGCAAGAACTAATCCCTGAGAATTACAGCTAACCGCACCTATCCCTGACTTATTTTCACCACTGAACACTGCACCATCAAAGTTGATTTTGCAAGAATCGCAAGGTGGCGGTTTCCACAAAACTCAAGGCTTGGGTAGTTAGGGAAGTTGGGGAGGTAACACAACAATGAATTCTTCCAGTCTATCCTTAGAAAGCTGCACAAGATGATCAACACAACAACTTGGTTGAGACATGCAGACATGGTTTCGCAGAGTCCAAATCAACCAAGTGGCAATTGCAAACAAGTCCGAGTTTGTGTGATTCTACAATGTCCAAGACAGAAGCTCTCTAAAGTCCAGAAATTGAGTAGAGCTTCGAAAGCCCCAGGCTGAAGAGCCTAACCAAACAAGATTGAGTTCAGGGCATGACCAAAGTGCATAAAGAGGAGTTTTAGAAGCCGTTTTACACCTATCACACAGAGGGCTATTGATGACATGTCGGCGAACCAGATTTGATTTTGTGTGCATGGAATTCTTTAACCTTGTTTGGAGAGGCTAGTGGCCAGATACTTTTCCAGAGATCTCACGCTTGCACATAGTGGGCTTGATGACTTCCTCTTGTATTACTTTTTACTATGTTCATACTCGTACATAGTTTGTGCGCTCGTCAAGCACACCTGCACAAAACGTTTGCGATTACTATATCAAATCTTGTAATCAACATACCAACGTCTCTAAAAGTATCTTCATATCCAACTCATTTCATTATTATAAATTAAGCATCTCTAATCTCTCTCTTAAGTCCAATGTCTTAAAGCAATGTCTAACCACCATAAACATTCATATACTGAGTTATATTGTTATATTGTGATTACTTAGACTGTGCAGATTTGATTTGATTGGATTAATTTTTTTGAGTGTGCATTGTGTGATCAAGTAAACATGATATAATCTATGCTGGGTTAAAATAGATTGACTCCGGTTAATTAATTCAATTGCCCAAGTTGATTAATTAGGTCAAATTACATGCAAATCATGGAAGCATAAAAAAATCACCAAATAAATAATATGCAGCGGAAATAAATAACTCGGTGATTTGTTGACAAATGGGGAAAACCTCTTGCAATAAAAAAATTGCACTGGATGAATTTAAGGTTACTACTCTCAAAAATCTCCTAATCAATAATCAAACAATTTCAAGTATGAGAAATCTTATCACTACCCTGGTTTATCCTAAAATACCAACCTACAATTCAACCTTTGCTTCAATACCCAATTGAACTTGATCTTGTAACAGACTTCTTTGTTTTGCATAAATCTCTAATATGTGACTAACTCTTTTGCACAAATCCAGTATGTGACTAATTCCAACAACTTGACTGATTGTTGTTAACTGTAAAGTTCTTCACTTCATAAACGATGAAGATCATAAAGCACTTGGTGACAAAACCCTAACGTGTACAAACACAGTAGCTTCACATAGAGTATATGAGTTCTAGGTCTCTATTTTCGTACTTGATGACTTTTAAAATAAGCCTTATATATGACTAGGGTTGTAGAGAGAGAAACCCTAATCATTCAAGTCGTCATGGGCTGAATTTCAAATCTAAGATTTCTAAAATCGTAACTCTCGATAGATCAAGCTTGTGTCGAGCTTCTTCATTAATCCTCGATAGCAGCTAGTGTTGAGCTTTAATGGAACCGATTTTATTCACTTATTTCTTGGATCAGACTTCATGTCTTTAATGATATCACCTGATATGTTTTAGTAACATCTTGATACATTAAGTCCAACTTAGATCTACCCAATTACAAGTAAAGTGTGTTTTGTTGAAGGATTAGCCAATTACATAGAAAATATGACTCTAACAATCTAAATGAATTCAACTTGATCAAACAAATGATAATCATGCAAAAATTACTATAATGATCAACTAACTATGTAGATGATCATACGAATATGCAACCAATTAAGCACAAGAATCAAAAGATAGAAGCATGTCCAACATTAAAACAAAAAACGATATAGTGAGATCAAAGTAACCAAAATGTAGCAAAATATAAAATCAAAGCACCATAAAGTATCTAGGCCAAAGCACACAGATACCAGTACCGAAAAAAAAAAAAAGTTGAAGTAAAGCAATAAACAAAAGTAATAAAAAATGGGTCAGTCTTCAATTTGTTTGTAGCTCCCCATATTTGTGCAACTCCCCCTCAATTTGTAAATATCTCCCCCTTAATATGTACACACCAAAACGTCTCCCCACTACAAAAAAACGCGGGCTATAGCCGCGTTTACAAAAAACGCAGCTATAAGGTTGAAACGCGGCTAAAGCCACATGCTATAGCCGTGTTTTCTAAAAACGCCACTATAGCTAAATTAAAACGCAGCTAAAGATAAGCTGTAGCCGCGTTTTAAAAAACGCAGCTATAGGTCCAACCGAATAATTTTTTAAGTTGGACTTATAGCCGCGTTTTTGTGTTTTAAAAAGCGGCTATAGGTAACCTGTAGCTGTGTTTTTGTGATTTAAAAACGTGGCTATGGGTCACCTTTAGCCGTGTTTTTACATAGAAAAAACACAGTTACAGGTTACCTATAGCCGCATTTTTAGAAAACGCGGCTATAGGTCCCGTAAAAATCGTACTTAAGCGTCGACCTATAGCCGCGTTTTTTAAAAACGCGGCTATAGGTAACTTGTAGCTATGTTTTTTCTTTTTAAAAATGCGGTTGTAGGTAGCACTTAAAAAAAAAAAAAAAAATTTCCTGAAGCTTCCCACGTACACTACCTTTCACACCTGCACCCCACTTTCCCACCTACCCCCACTTGCTCTCTTTTCTTCCTTTTCCCTTTCTTTCTTCATTGTTCAGATGGTTCGTTCTTTCTTCTTCTTCTTTTTTCTTTTTCTTTCTTCCTTCTTCACATCTGGGTGAGTCTTCTTCTTCTTCTTCCTTTTTTTTTTTTTTCTTTTCTTCCTTCTCGACATCCAGGTAACTCTTTTCTCTTTTCTCTCTTTTTTTTTTTTTTTTTTTCCTTTTTCTTCCTTCCTTCACATCTGGGTACTGCGTTTTTGTTTTTGTTTTTTTTTTTTTTTGTTCCTTTTTCTTTCTTCCTTCTTCACAGGTTTGTGTTCTTTTTTGATTCTGAGGTTGTGCTTTTGTTTTATTGAATGGAATTAGTGTTAGATTTGGTAGCTTTTGTTAAATGAGAGGAGATTCATGGGTTTGTGTTATATTTTGGAACACGTTTTGTTTGATTTTGAATTTTTTCGTTGTGTTTGTATTGTGAGAATGTTGTGTTTGTATTGTGAGTATGTTGTGTTTGCTTTTAATTTTCTGGGTTTGTGTTTGATTTTGAATTTTCTGGGTTTATGTTTGATTTTTAATTTTTTGGGTGCATGTGTTTGTATTGTGAGTATATTGTGTTTAATTTAAAATTTTCTGGGTGTTTTTGTATTGTGAGTATGTTGTATTTGATTTTGAATATTCTGGATTTGTCTTTGTTTTTGAATTTTTTGTATTTGTGTTTAATTTTGAATTTTTTATATTTGATTTTTCAATTTTGAATTTTCTGGGGGAAAAAAAAACCCATAATTTTTTTTTTTTTTTTTTTTTTGTTTTTTAAAAAACCTATAGCCGCGTTTTCAGACGCAGCTTAAAGCTGGTCTATAGCCGTGTTTCCAAAAACGCGGCTATAGGCCGAATCCTATAGCCGCGTTTTCTAAACGCGGCTATAGTCTTTGAGCTGCAGTCTTTAGTCCGCGTTATAAACGCGGCTCAAAGCCTATAGTCACGTTTTTGGGGTCTTAAGCTGCGTTTTTCAAACACAGCTTTAGACCGGTTTTTTTGTAGTGCCCCTTTTTGTGACGAATTACCAAGGGGTCCAAGACTCATCCTCATCATCCATATGATTGATAATTAGCATTGATCCTTTGCTCAACTTTGGCAGTGACAAGCATGGTAGCATGAGAAGTGTCCAAATAAGCCTACAACCTAATCAAATCAGATTCTTAAGCCTAGCCGAGTTGAATTTTAAGGGTAGCAAATAATGCCTTTATTTTGAATTAATTTCCCAATATTTTGAAAGATATTTAAAGGGTAATAAATCATTTTCTTCAAGAAGTCAAAGCACACTTATTTTGGGTTTCCTTGGAATTATTCAATCTTTATGTTTTAGTTCTCCCAGACAGATAAGTTATTTATTTTGTTTCTATTTTCTATGAGTCAAAACTGACTCTAGTCTTGAAAAAGTAATGAATTAAATTGTATTTTCGTTCTCCCATGCTTAGAGGGTTGCTCTAAGTATAATACAAGTCATTTGGTTGAATTGAATAAAATTAAATTATATGTGTATTCAGAAAATCAGCCTTTGTGCTTTTGAGATGATGAATTTCTTTTAAATTAACTCTTATCCCTTTGGTGGATTCCCTTAGGTGGCAAGTTTCAGTTTATATATCTCTTTGGATGGAGATATTTTGTATTCTATTCAGTGGTGAGCCAATCTAGTTATGTATCCTTAACTAAAATCCTTTTGAGTGGCAATATTTGTATCCATTTGGGTTTGCTTTGGTTATGAGCTGTTTGTCCCTTTATTTATTAAGTATTTGGTTCAATTCATATTTTCAAACTATCTTCCAGCCGTCCATCATTCTCATATCAGATCAGTTTGGGTTCCCCCTTACTATTCTGGTATCAAGTACTCAATGCCAACATAACGGGTCTATATCTTCGTATTCATCCTGGAGATGAGCTCAAACAACCTGTGAAACTAATCAAGAGGATTTGGTGCAGATGAATCAGTTGGCGGCAGAAGGCTCCGGTGGAACATCATCATCAATGGCCTAAAAAGGTCAATCTCATCATTGGTGTTCTCAACATTTTACCTGAGTATGTGTAGAGGCTTGAGTTTGGGAAGTTTTCTTTGCCGTTTTTTTTTTTTTTGGAAGGTTAGATTTTATGAGATTGTAGGATTTTACGGAGATGGGACCTTTGCGTTTTTGAGGAGTAAAATGGTCAGGAAAATTAACAATATTTAACCAAAAAATGCTTTCGCTAATTATGGTGTTAGAGTTTGTGAGACAGATGATGGATATGACGACAAGACAAGACACTTTTAATTTTCTACCTTAGTACCAAATTTATATTCAAGGGGAAGAAAAATATGCAAACTATTGAAGAGTATAACTCTGATGTTTTGCATGATGCATGTATTCGCAATTAGTTCATTTTGAAAATTATACTAAGAACTTATTTTTCCTGTTCATGCATAATAAGTGTGTTATAAAATATTTGATTGGAGATTAATAACTATTTTTTTTTTAATAAAATATTTGAACAACAAGTAAATAACATTTAATTAACATGTAATTTAACACATGAGTTAAGGATAATAAAATTTGTAATCCAATGGTATGATTTTAAATATATTAAACCAATAAAAACATATTAAATGATGTAATATTAACAAAAAGTTACACACACACATATATATATATATATATGAAAGAAAATCTGTATGATATTTATTTTCAGGTTCATTCTTTCTTTCTCACCACATTTTTTTTTTTTTTTTTAAATAGAATCTTCTCAGCACTTTCAGTTTAGAATAAATCTCCACACAAATAAAAGAAAAGAATAAAAAAAAATTTTAAAAATGAAAAATGAACATGACAAGCATAAAAAGGGGAAACTACACAAGTTGCGTAACTCAATTACCACTACTAAAAATATGCCATAAAGCTAAGATTATCTTCCACCATCAAAGTCCAATATTACATGCTCTCTCACACAATCATATACTTAGGTACTTTTATTCCAAATATCACATTTGCTAGAATCTAATGTCTCAACAAGGAAGTGATCAGTTTTTTTTTTGGAGAAGGAATTAACATTCACCCACGAATGCTTTTCCATCTTTCTTAAACCCTCTAATTTTTTCTCTACTTCCTTCATGGTAGACCTATCCTCCCCTTTCAATCGTAAGCACTTCCTTGCAAGATTTGCCACTTCCCCAATTGTTTAGCATTGCCTTTAGTTGCTATATGTTTCTCAAGAACTTCAAATAATCAATTTCTTTGAAATAGAGGAGAAAATATGTAACTAAACTTCTCTCCACCTCAGGCTTATCAATTGAAAGAGCATTTCTCCCTTCAATAGCTCAATAAGAACCACTTTAAAGCTATAAACATCACTTTTCTCAATTCATCGACTAAGAATCCAATAGTTCCTTGCACCATTTTAGCTACTTTCGTTGTTCGATCTAGTGGAACAAATCTTGAATCTCCAAAATTGAAACTTGTTTGATTTTTAGACCCCACTACAACAAAATGTATTTTCAGTGACGAAAAAATTCGTCACTAAAAGTCCAGTTTTTCGTCACTAAGGACCTTTAGTGATGAAATTGGACTTTTAGTGATGAAACTCATTTCGTCACTATAGCCCCGTCACTAAAAGTCCTGGTGACGAAAAATTTCGTCACTAAAAGTTCGATTTGATTTATAAAATAAAAAATAAAAACTTTTAGTGACGAAAACGTTTCGTCACTAAATGTTTTCCTCACTAAAAACACTATTCAGTGACGAAAATATTTCGTCACTCAAAACACTTTAGTTTACTAAATCATATTTAGTGATGAATAATTGCGTCATTAAAACTATGTTCGGGTACATATAGTAACGAAAAAATTCGTCACTAAAACTATTTTTAAGAAAATCCAGGCACATATAGCGACGAAAATTTTCGTCTTTAAAACCATTTTTTACAAAATTTTGCTATATTTAGTGACGAAATTTTCGTCACTAAAACAATTTTTTGTTGCTATATTTGTGACGAAAAAATTCGTCACTAAAACTTATTTTCTGTTTTTATTTTTTTTTCATGGCATTGATATTAACCTATAACTTGTCATTACATTATTAAAACCTTACATTTGAATAACACATTTATTTCAACAACACATTTATAAAAAAATATTCATACATTCCACAAGTAAAAAATAAAACAAGTATCCAATTCAAACTCCTTCCATACAATAATTGTTTGCAATACATACAATAACTCTACCTAAACCCTATTTTAGAACTAACGGAAGATGTCCTCATATGTCTTTAAGTAATGCCAAAAATAAATCCCCTAAAAGCCACCAATAAGAAATCTGCACAAATATAAAAGCAATACTTCGTTAAAATCGTAAAGTAAAAACAATAATTATGTTATAAGAGTAACCACACCAATAAATTAAAATCACAACTCATAATGTATAAGTTGTAGAAAGCAAATAAAGTACTAACCAAAAAGTGTTTTAACTTGAAGTTGAACCACCCCCATAAGTAAGAGCATCATCATAACCCTTACTCCTCAAAAAGTTAAAAATATTCTTTTGGACCACACCATGCAAGACACTCGCTTGCTCCAACACAACAACCCACCACAAAACCAATCACAAACATCACAAGTATAATGCTTACAAGTATTGAAATCAAATAAAACATTATTCATCACATCTAATCAACAATACTCATTCATGTTTGCAAGAAATGAAAAACACTCTCAATATGTATTTACTATTCATCACATCTAATCAACAATACTCATTCACATTTGTAAGAAATAAAAAACACTCCCAATATGTATTTAAACCACCTTATAATACTATGCAAGCCACCAGCTTGCTCCAACACAACCCACCACAAAACCAATTTCCAACATCACAAGTATATATAGAGATTTATAAGTTTTTAACTAGAATTTACTTACTTTGCTCAAATTAAGTTTACAACTTTCAGAAAAAATCCAAAGTTAACTTTTGTTCTTCACCTTGTTCCACACAATTTCTTCAGCCACAAAAGAGAAAGAGAGCTTGAGATAAAAGAAAGATAACTTTTAGTGAACAGTTAAGTAGACCCAAATTTAAAATACATATTCTTTATTCTTTTTCCCATTTCTAAATAGTGGTATAGCTTAGAATTCAATATTGAAAAGATTGAAACCCCACTTTGTGGTATCAAGTCCCCACATTTCACTTCATTCATATTGCTAGTAACCAGACCCAATCATACCTCAAAAATATTCCTAATGTTTAATTAGTCAACATAAAACATGGAGTTAAGTTGCCAAAGGCCCACACCCAACATTTGATAAGCCTCCTAATGATCTAATGGCTGCAATCATCAACACATTCTAAGTATCAATAGGATTTCACTTGCATGCAACACATAGAACAGTGAAGCTTTACCTCTTGATGGAGACAATGCAAGAATTTCAATAAAAAGATGACTCTCAATCTAGAATACCATAGATTCACATAATAAATAATAAGTAGATGATTGACATAAAGTCATTAGAATTAGGTAACAAAGTTTACACCTTCACTTGTACACTACATATATCTAACACTAGTATGAATGTGGAAACCAAACCAATGATCAAAGAGATAATGAAAAATATGTGCTCAAAACAATGATCAAAGAGATTCAAAGAAGCCTTGGTGACTATCCTAATCGATCATCAATGTGAAATGTATGTGGTGGGGATTTCCTTATTGGTTGGTTATGGATTTTAATGGTTTAAAAATATTGAGATCACATTCTCATATGCTCACCAAGGACCTAGATTTGAACCAGCTACAGTGATAACCCAATTTGACTGAATGGAAGATAAATACAAAATTGTGCTCAAAGAAGTTCCTCACAGCATTTAAAACACCTTCTTTAGCAAATTTCAATAATTCCAACTCTCTTTTACAGTCTGACAAATCTATACAACAAACAAAGACCAGTCATAGAAAAAGGTATGTAATGTGGTTGATTTCCATCGAATGAATTTGCAATCTGAATCAATTTCCACCTAATAGACATAAACTCGCCAACCAACCATGCGCGTTTTGCAATGATCACCATCCACTCATCAACAACCATGAATTTCCAAAACAAAACCAACCCATATATAAAAATCAAAACCCAAATCTCCAAAATGCTTTAAAACAATCAATACTCGTTTAACCAATCCAAAATGAAAATGATTTAAAACCCATATATACTTGTTTTCTTCTAGCAAGATTCTTGAACTCTTAAATCTGCAAAACCATCCATTATCCATACAAATCAAAACCCAGTTCTTTAACACAGTTCAAGTATATTATAGTTCAAAAATAATTGAAAATCAGTTATCATAGCAGGAAATCAAGAACTTCAACATTCACAAAACATACATAAAACTTAAAGCAAAAGTTGAGAGAGATTGTTTGACCTTGAAGGCTTGGAGTGAAACTCATAAAGTTTTACAATGAAAAACTAGAGCCTCAAAGTCAAAGATGCTGAAACTAATATTGAATGTTGAGCATTTCATTTCAAAAAATATTGAATGTTGAAACTATAAAAGAAAGGTTTAACTTTTTAAGTCAGAATATTTGAAAAAGAAAACTCACCGTTGCAAATGGCTGGCGAGCTGAACTGTCACAAACAGCTGACGAGCTAAACCATCACGAATGGCCGGTGAGCTTCACAACGAGCTGAATCGTCGCGAACGGCTGGTGAGCTTCACGACAAGCTAAACCGTCGCAAACGGCCGGCGAGCTTCGCGACGAGCTGAACCATCACGAACCATCGTGAACCGTCGCGAGTTGAAAGGAGCGAACTGTCATGAGCTGAAGCGAGGATCGGCGAGGATCTGTGATGGTAAGGTGAGGAATTGTGATGGTGAGGCTGGGTTTGGCAACGATGCGGCTGGGTTCGGCGACGGTGAGGACAATGAGGCTGGGTTTGGTGACAGTGAGGCTGCGTTTGCGATAGTGAGAGTGAGAATCGGCGACGATGAGAGAATGAATCAACGACGGTGAGAAGTGGTTTAAGTTTGTTTGCTGTAATACCCGGAAAAAAAAATAAAATAAAAGGAGGGGTATTTAATTAAATTTGTTATGGGGTCAACTTTTATAATTAATATTACTAAGGGGTTTTTAGAAAATAAGGTTGAAACCCTAGTTTATATAGTCTAATTTTAAGTCAGCGTATACTAACAGATGTTTTGAGAGAGGAGACTACCCAAAATACTGAAGCAGAGAAGATTTGACTGCATAATAGAGGTAAGAGCTTAAGAATTTCTTTCTTGTCAAATCTAAGTTTTATTTAGAATTAGAGTTTTTTTTTTATGTGGGTATTTGGCTAATAGTGAGACTATATATATATATAAAAAAAAAAAAAAAAAAAAAAAAATCCAATGAAATATGATGATGTAGACGAAGAAGGAATTAGATCTATTTTTCCCTCCCGGTGTTGCAGTAACTGTAAGTGTTGCACAGGTTTACCGAATTGAATTTTGGTGAATAGCAAAAAAGTTTTTGTGTTGGTCGGTAGTGTGATAAATTACGGAGGTAAAATATGTGTCTAATAGTATTTTTTTTGTAAAAGCATGTCAGGAGCTTGACTCTGGTTTGATATAGTGCTTTTCTTAGTTTTGTCCTCATGCCAAAAGAGAACTATGGTCAGCGGCACTAGCAGGAAAGAAAAAAAAATACATTTATATATGCATATATGGTAAATGTGTAAGGTTGAATTTATTCAACCATCTAATTGGCTTTATTCCGTGCCAAATTTGCTTGTAATTCAGCATTTAGTAACCCTGTATTTAGGTGGGTTTGATGTAAGGGTAGTGAGTGAGATAGAGTGAAGATTGCTCAAGAGTGTGCAAGAAAACAGAGACTCGCGGCTGGGACTCGCGGGTGACTCGCGGCTGCAAGCCGCCAGACGCAGCACACGTGCCAAGCATGCTGGAAGGTGAACAATCATGCTAGCTGGAGCACTACACGACAAAACAGGACAACTGGCCATACGGTTATCTCGCAACTGGATCTCGTGACTGGTCAAGCCGCGAGGTCAAGCCGCGAGCCACCCCTGTTTTGTAAAAACTTGACGTTTCACATTCCTCTCCCACTCTAGTATAAATACCCCTTTTACCCACGATTGAAAGAGAGCTTCCAGAGAGAATTTTGAGAGAGAAACCCTAAAGAAAAACCAGATTGTTTCACCCACAATCTCTACCTTAGAGTCTCTACAAATTCCTCAACTCTCTTCCTCTCCATTGTCAAATCCTTGAGAGGCATTATACCAAACCTGGTTCTCACCATCATCATCACTGTGAGACAGTTGTTTGGATTTCTGGGAAGCAGTTAGGAAGGAACCAATCTTCATTGGTTGATGCTACGGTCTAGTAGCGGAATCCGGGAAGCTAGAAAAGAAAAAAGTTCGGCGCAACCTCGTTGGGGCAAGAAGCTTGGAGGGCTTAGGTGCACTGGGTAGATTAGGCTTGGAGGGTCTATTACTGTCCTTGTATCCCAACTGTATTTTCTAGTGGATTGTTTACCGCTTGGAGGGCGGCGGAGAGGTTTTACGCCGAGGGCTTCAGTTTCCTCTTCAATAACACATCGCGTGTTGTCTTTGTGTTTGCATCTTCCTTCCTCTCTATCTTTGCCTTTTTATTATCTGCTGTGGATTTTATTTTGTTATGGCTTAGATAGGTTTTAACCAATTTCGTATTATAGCATGTGTTAAGTTTCCGCACACTAGTTGTTTGACATATTGCTTGAATTGGTTAAGTTGTAATTTGGGTGTCTAAACGTTCAAAGATGTTTTGTACAAGTTTTTGAACTTTCAGTTGGTATTAGAGTGGGTACACTGCTATTGGTTTCATTACCATTGTGTGATCCTTGACTTCCTTTTGAGATGGATAGGTCTCAATCCCTAAATGCACCTCCATATTTTGATGGTAGTAATTATGCCTTTTGGAAGGTTCGCATGAGAGCTTTTCTGTGTTCTATTGATGAATCCGTATGGGATGCTGTTGAGATTGGTTGGACCAAACCTGAGGCAGCCAAATCCACATGTGATAAGGCAGCACTTGCTGCATCTAATGCTAACAGTAAAGCACTCAATGCTATTTTCTGTGGTGTGTCTCCAGATGAATTTCACAGGATTTCTCATATTACCGTTACCAAAGAAGCATGGGAGATTTTGGAAACCACCTATGAAGGCACGAAGAAAGTGAAAGACACCAAGTTACAAATGCTGACCACTCGGTTTGAGGAGCTCAAAATGAGTGAGGATGAGTCTTTTGACTCTTTCTATGGGAAGTTAAATGAAGTGGTTGTCAGCAAGTTCAACTTGGGGGAGAAAACGGAGGACTCAAAGATTGTAAGGAAGATCCTTCGATCATTGCCGGAAAGTTTTCGTGCTAAAGTGACAGCAATTGAAGAGAGCAAGGACCTTGATGACATCAAAGTACAGGAGCTGGTTGGTTCTCGGCAGACTTATGAGATGTCGCTGCCTAATCAACGGAAGAGTAAATCTCTTGCTCTAAAGACCATTAATGAGAAGGTGGAAGATCAAGACTCATCGGGAGAAGATGTGGTTGACAAAGATGTTGCATACCTTGTCAAAAAATTCAGAAAGTTCTTGAAATTCAAAAATAATGGCAAATTTGATGATAAAAGAAAATTCCAAAGTTCTGGAAAGGAGAAAAGGGAATTCAAAAAGAAAGATGGAAAAGAATCCCAACCTACACAAGGTGTCACTTGTTTCGAATGTAACGGGCATGGACACTTTAAGAAGGAATGTCCGAATTATTTGAAATCAAAAGGTAAAGTGTATGCCACGACTTTGAGTGACTCGGATTCGTCTGACTCAGAATCTGAAGAGAGCTATGATGGAGAGGGGAACTATTCAGCTTTTATGACTATTGCTCATGTTGAGTCTTCGGATGAGTTGAATCTGCTTGTACGAGACCTTGGAGAACATAGTGATGATGAATCACTAGGAATTGTTGAAGAATCAGATGCTGAAGAAGATGAAAGCACAGCAAATCTTCAAGAGAATTATAACTCACTCTTGGAGAAGTCGGGTGAGTATACAAGGGTGGCCAAGGCAGCTGTGAGAAAAATGAAGAAGGCTAAGGAGGACTACAAAAGTCTCCTAATCCGATATAGGGAGGCCAAATGTGAGATAGAAACACTGAATGGTGAGTTGTCCGAAGCTTACACAAAAGTGAGATTTCTTGAGAATGAGGTTATGCAAGCAAATGCTAAAATAGAAAAGGTCACCATCAAGAAGCTAGATGATGTCATCTCATCTTAAAAGAGCTTTTCAGACAAATCCGGATTGGGATATATCGGAGGAAGTAGTTCATCTGGAAATGTCACTAAAGAAGTGAAGTTTGTAAAGGCCAAAGATCCAGTTGTAGCTAACCTTACTGGTGAGAAGCTCGAGGTGGAGGAGAAGAAGAATGTGGTGAACCAACGGATGTTAAATCCCCGTAATCAGTCTGTAGGCAGGTCTGAATCTCGTGCCAAGTCATGCCCACGACCACAAAGAGGTCCTAGAGCAACTTATATGTGTCATTATTGCGGACTTCAAGGGCATACTCGACCTAATTGCCAAAAGCTGAGAGCAAAAAATAATGCAACTCCTCAAAGGTCAGGAGGACCTAGAAATGATAGAAGAATTTGGGCAGGTGATCAGTCTAGAGATCAGAATGGTGATCCCGGAATGATGAATGTGATGAAGATGATTGGTGCATTCACCAACTGCTTGGAAAGCTTCTCACGAAGGTTTGAAAGCCCTAACTCCCGTACCCAATCCTATAAGGAAATCACCCCAAACGCAAGTGACGTGAGGGTGAAAAGGGGTACTCATGCATAAGCATTACAACATGTCCATGCATTAATACTTCCTATGCTTTGTGACAATGTTTGTTTGTTTTGCTTACTGTTTTTGCTGTTGGTTGTTTGTTTGTCTACTTGTGCATATTTCTAATTTTGTCTTATCAATCTTTTTGTTTCTTGTGTCAAAAATCCAAAAATCGCATAAAAAATTAGAAAATCAAAAAGCTTGATTGACTTTGTTGAGTTTTTGTCTCAAAACTTGTTTTGCCTTGTACCTTTGTGCTAATGGCTTTGTGCATTTTCGAGCATTGCTTGTTTTCATGCACTCATATCTATGTGGGAGAAATCCAGAAATCGTTGTGATTGTTGTAAATAGATCTTCAAACTTGTCATAAATGATTAGTGAATGGTTTTGTTGATCTTAAGACATGCATAGACTTGTGTCTATATATCTTCCCACTCTTTATTTTTGTTTTGCTAAAAGAGCTCACCAAATGTAAATCTCCAAATGAAAAGAGATATTGAGCTGCAAAAGCCTGTCGCACATTCCAGTATTTGACTAGGAAAAAGGGTAAGTGACCTTATATTGAAGTGAATGTCTATTCAAAAAGCCAAAGGCTTATTTATTAAAGTGAAATATCAAATATCACTCTCACAATGAGAGGTGATTGACTCAAAAGATAAAAAAAAAAAAAAAAGATCAAATGTTATGATTGAAAGTGGAGTCAAATCTAAAGCTCCAAATCATGTTATCAAGCTTTATGGGAGGTCATATATACATACTTCTATAATTGAGATGGGTCACATGATCTAGTGCTAATTGTGCATGTCTTGGTTGAATTGATCATTGAAGCTTCACATTAGACTAAGGACTATCTCATTGGTGATATCCACACACAACACACAAATTTATGTTCAATAAATGCCATATTCATTTGTGTGATTGTACTTGATGAAATATGTTTTCACATGCTCAATCTTTGTTAATTCAAGCATAAAAAGATTTTTGAGTGTTTTAGGTGTTTTTGGAAAGTATTTTGTTTGAAAAATCTGAAAATTTCAAAAATCCTATGTTGCCCTGTTTTGGCGGCTCAGTCGCGGGTATGTCAAGTCGCGTGCCTCAGTCGCGTCTTCGCGGGTATTTTTTGGCGACTTGTTCGCGAGTGGAAGGTCCAGTCCCGAGGTTCACTCAGAGATTTTCGCGACTCAGCTCGCGACTCACTCGCGGGTAGACCTTCCAGTCGCAAAAAACACTTAGAAAATTTTTTTCAAATTTTTGTCCTTGAGTGTTTTGGCGGCTTGATCTAGCGACTTTTTGGCAACTCGTTTCAGTCGCGAAAATCGCATGTTTTGAACATACAGGGGCAATTTTTAAACTTTTTGTTTTTCCGTCGATCTTTTTGTGACTGTTCATTGTCTTTCTCATCTACTCTTACCCATTCTCACCGTGCCTCCATTTTCGATCTCCATTGTTTGCCTCTGTTCAGCTCAAAATCGTCGACTAACAGGTATGGTGTTTCTGTCTTGAACTCTATTTTACTTGGTGTTAAGGTTTTCCCTCTGGATTATTCACATTTGATTGTGATTTTGTGATGGGTTTTTTAGTTCAACTATTATTCTTTGTCCATGCTTAGTTTATGGAAGCTTGTGTTTCTGTTTTGAGCTAGTTTATTTTGGTGGTTTTGGTTCTTCATCATGTGCTTAGCTAGGGTTAGCTATTTTTGTCTGATCTGTTGTTGATCTCGTGTTTCTCTATGATCCTATGTGGTATCTTGTTGATGTATTGTTGAATGTGGGTTCTTTTTCAGCTGAGTATGTGGTTCTTTTTGGACTCCCTTTTCTGTGTAGTTCAATTCGGGCCATTTGTGTCCCTCATTGCTATTTTCAGACCATTTTCATCCAGCTATTAGGGTTTCTTCATTGTCCCTAAATTTCCACTAACCCACTGCTAATAAAGTCTGTTGGATTGTGTTCTATCATTTCCCTTGTTCATAATGCAGACTGGTCATGTCACCATTCAAGAAAGCTGCTGTGAAAGGGGGCAGTTCCAAAGGGAAGGAACCAGTAATTGATGTTGATGATTACCCTCCTCAACCAAAAGGGACTCGCTCTTCATCAAAGAGTTTCGATCCCAACAAGTTTAGATCATATTCAACCTATCAGTCTTATGAGAATTTCTTTCTACATGCCAAACCATTACTAGAAAGAGCTTTAGATCAGTCCTCACTTCATGACACTGACATTCCAAAATGGTTTGCTCACAAGGATTGGAATTACCTTCTCTCTGATCCGGATGACGCGTATGAAGAGTTGGTAAAAGAATTTTATGCTAACGCAATTGTGGAAGGAAATGAACTTAAGTGCTGGGTTCGGAAAAAGAGCTTTTTTGTCTCTCCTACATATCTGGCAGAAATTCTTCACATCAACAGACTAATTTTTCAGCATTCACCGGTTTATGATGATCTTTGTCCTGATGAGGAGCTTCTCAAAGAAAGTCTTGGTCAAGACTTGGAATTCTCACCAAATGGCAAATCCATCAGTGTTTCCTCTCTTTCTCCAAAACTGAGAGTGCTTACAATTGTGATGTTTCACAATTTGTACCCTTTATCAAGCACTGGGTATATGAACCTCGGACGTGCTTTGTTTCTTCATGATCTAATCTCTGATGTGGAAATAGACATCTGTGCTCATATCTTTCATGTTCTACGTAAAACGGTTCTTCGAACTGAGTCACGGATATGCATTCCTTTCTGCAGTCTCATTTCACGGATCTTGAAGCTCAAGGGTATTTATCCAACGGCAGATGAATCTCCTATCCCAAAACCAAGTCCAATCAACATGTGTACATTCAATGCCAGCATTGGACATAGTCGGAAGAGAGCCAAACCAGAAACTTCTGCATCTCACAGTGGCTCTCATTTCAGCACTCTCTCCCTAGATGAGAAACTTGATCGCATTGTATCCTCTGTCCACGAGTTGAATACAAAGATGTCTGGACTCACATTTTCTCTACACCATCAAAGCACTCGATGGGATATGAAGTTTACTTCTCTTCAAACTCAATTGGATCAAATTCAGAGAAAGCTGGAAGAGGATGACTAGCCTATTCCATGACAAAAAGGGGGAGTGATAGGGCATGATCAGAGGGGGAGAATATTACCTAAGGGGGAGTGTCTTTACATTCTTCTTTAGTTTAAGTTTTCACTTTAAGTTGTTATATTATGTTTTGTAAACTGTTATTAAG
Source organism: Quercus lobata (assembly GCF_001633185.2). Taxonomy (NCBI): domain Eukaryota; kingdom Viridiplantae; phylum Streptophyta; class Magnoliopsida; order Fagales; family Fagaceae; genus Quercus; species Quercus lobata. Next base: position 30,468,422 of record NC_044912.1, on the reverse strand, counting down.
GATGTTTTGTGATTTGTACCCATGTGCTTTTATAAGCTTTTAGGGTTAATGTTTTATGCATAGTTTGTAGGCTATATGGTTTGTACCTTGCTTAGTGCAGCCTTTATGCTATGTTGAAATCAGTACTTTAATCTAAATGTTCTGCATTTTGGTTTATGTACTGTCACTCTTGTGCCCTTGTAGGATTGTTCCTAGATGCATATACCTTGTGTGTTATGCATTGGTTGAGTGTTGAACATACAAGTGTCTTGCCTTGTGCTTGTTAACTTGTATGTCCTTGTGTTCATTCCAAGTGTGAATGAGCACTGTGATCACAACCTTGTGGTGTTCACTTGGTTGATCAAGCTATGGTTTGTTTCTTAACTCCATCTTTGCTTGATCACATATTGCCTGTTTCATATGCATTCTATGATCTTCTGCTTACAATGATCATGGTGTATTGTTGTGTTTCAGGAGTATTATGTTCATATGATTCAAGTGCTTCACAACTTCTAGAGTTAGGTGTGAGTGAGTTTTGTTCAACTGTTCCCAACTCACATGTTAAGTCTAAAGTCTGTTTTAGGGTTTTGTCACGGAATAGCCAAAGGGGGAGATTGTAAGGTTGAATTTATTCAACCATCTAATTGGCTTTATTCCATGCCAAATTTGCTTGTAATTCAGCATTTAGTAACCCTGTATTTAGGTGGGTTTGATGTAAGGGTAGTGAGTGAGATAGAGTGAAGATTGCTTAAGAGTGTGCAAGAAAACAGAGACTCGCGGCTGGGACTCGCGGGTGACTTGCGGCTGCAAGCCGCCAAACACAGCACACGTACCAAGCATGCTGGAAGGTGAACAGTCATGCTAGCTGGAGCACTACAGGACAAAACAGGACAACTGGCCATACGGTTATCTCGCGACTGGATCTCGCGACTTGGTCAAGCCGCTAGGTCAAGCTGCGAGCCACCCCTGTTTTGTAAAAACCTGACGTTTCACATTCCTCTCCCACTCCAGTATAAATACCCCTTTTACCCACGATTGAAAGAGAGCTTCCAGAGAGAATTTTGAGAGAGAAACCCTAAAGAAAAACCAGATTGTTTCACCCATAATCTCTACCTTAGAGTCTCTACAAATTCCTCAACTCTCTTCCTCTCCATTGTCAAATCCTTGAGAGGCATTATACCAAACCTGGTTCTCACCATCATCATCACTGTGAGACAGTTGTTTGGATTTCTGGGAAGCAATTAGGAAGGAACCAATCTTCATTGGTTGATGCTACGGTCTAGTAGCGGAATCCGGGAAGTTAGAAAAGAAAAAGGTTCGGCGCAACCTCGTTGGAGGAAGAAGCTTGAAGGGCTTAGGTGCACTGGGTAGATTAGGCTTGGAGGGTCTATTGCTGTCCTTGTATCCCAACTGTATTTTCTAGTGAATTGTTTACCGCTTGGAGGGTGGCGGAGAGGTTTTACGCCGAGGGCTTCGGTTTCCTCTTCGATAACACATCGCGTGTTGTCTTTGTGTTTGCATCTTCCTTCCTCTCTATCTTTGCCTTTTTATTATCTGCTGTGGATTTTATTTTGTTATGGCTTAGATAGGTTTTAACCAATTTCGTATTATAGCATGTGTTAAGTTTCCGCACACTAGTTGTTTGACATATTGCTTGAATTGGTTAAGTTGTAATTTGGGGGTCTAAATGTTCAAAGGTGTTTTGTACACGTTTTTGAACTTTCAAAATGGAATTACCATCTTGAGAAAGCAAAGCTAGCTCCTTTTCTTTATTGTTATTATTATTATTATTATTATTATTATAATATTTGTTTATTTGGTTGGTTGAGGCGTAAAGGGGAAGCAGCAGGTTTGACTAAGTGATTACATATATATATATATATATATATATATATATATATCAACTCATGAATATAATAATGGGTTATCTACTTTTGGCCCTTTTAGGCCTATAGGTATGGTGTAACTATAGACTTGATTCCTAGGAACTATTGGTGGCAGAAAATAAAGAGAGCAAAAATATTGTAAAGTTACGTGGGATATTGGTGTAAGTGGATAGTGGGAAATTATTGGTTATTTTGAATAGTCTCTCTTCTGACTGGATACCGTTATAAGTTTTCTTGAATTATTTGATTATTGAGTATAGTGTTTGAAAATTGTTCTAGGTGATATCTAAAGATTTTAGGGGAATTGTTAAGGATAAGTTTCTTTTGGAATAGCATTTGGAGGTAAGTAACCTTATCCTAATGGGTTTTATTTTGCGTATTTTAACTACTGAAAATTATTTACAGTTGTTACTATTTATTTCTATTGTATTACTGATTTCAAGTAAAGAATAGAGAAATTTCACAAATAAATATGAGCATTGAATATATGATTTATTTATTTAATTGTTCCTTTAACTATATTGATTTAAAGTACAGAATATAGAAATATCACAAATATATTTGAATACTGAAAATATGATTATATATGATTATGGACAAAATGATTATGAATTGATTTTGATACCCAAACCAATGGGGGTTATTCATTGAAACTCTGATACCCAAACCAATGGGACCAATGGGGGTTATTCATTGGTATTTTGATACTCAACCAATGGGGGTTATTCATTGGTATTCTGATACCCAAACCAATGGGGGTTATTCATTGGTACTCTGATGCCTAGTCATGGGGATATAGCATGACCATAGTCATAAGATTGTTAAGAATATGAATTACGTTTGAGTATTTGAACTAATTTGAGTCTTTAAAACTGCTTATGTATTTTCAGAACCTATTGTGAGTTATAGCCTTTGATATATGAAAAAAAAAAAAAAAAAAAAAAAAACTGAGTACTTCCTAAACCATCTATGATATATTTGTAAGATTAAAGTATGTGATCTATTTGCAACTCATTATTTCAAGACTATGAAATTTCTTTAATTATTTTTGAAAACCCATAGCATAGTATAACTTTTGAAGATTCATATTACATTTTATTACTTCATAGATTTATTGTTGGATAGAACTTAATTGGATTTTGGTTACTTATTAAGTTGTCAACTCACCCCCCCCCCCCCCCCCCCCGGCCCCCTCTCCTTTCAGATTTTGATTAGGAAGAGTAGCATATGTTTGGGTTTCGCTAGGATGTGCACATGAGTGAAGTTTAGGAAATCAATGGAATAAGTTTTGAACTTTTATATTTTAAGATTACCATTTGTGTAATCCTTCAGACTTAAAGGATTTAGTTAATTTTTCTTTGATGTTGGAAGATTATTATTTGGAGATCTTTTGAGAATTTCTTTATTGAGGATTTTTTAAATTTATTGATGAAATTTTCTTAAGGATAATTATTTAATTGTTTAAGAGGGCCTTACACACTTGTAGAGTGTAAACTTTAGAAGTGTGTGGCTGTTGTCACGTGCCTAGCTCTTTTTAGGTTCGGGCCGTGACAATATTTATGGTATCAGAGCTCCAGGTTGGATCCTTAGGCATTGATTTATGAACTAAATGGTGTGAGGGGTAGAAAATTAGGCATTTGGGGATACGTTGTATGATATATATGTTTGATGAGTTTTTGATCTTTTTTTTTTTAGTTTTATAACATGTTAGTTTGTTATGTGCTTAATGAACAGAGGTTAGGATGCCACCTCGCAGTAAAAACACTGGGAACACTCCCAACAACTCTGGCAATGGTAGGAATCTGCAAGATGGGAACCGAGACTGTAGGCACAACCAAGGCCAGCCACCAGAGATGATCCAAATGATGCAGACCTTGGTTGGAGTGGTCCAACAACAGGTCACTACTAGAGATAACATGGCTAGGATGATGGAGCAACGCCGAGGTAATCATGGTGGGATGATTGAATTCAAGAGGTTGTCTCCTCCAACTTTTGAGGGGACTACTGAGCCTATGGAAGTAGAAAAATGGATCATTGAGATGGAGAAAGTATTTAGAGTTCTTGAATGCTCTGAGGGTGAGAAAGTGGCTTATGCAGCTTATATCTTGCGTGGAGATGCTTATGACTGGTGGCGGCTAGAAGAAGAAAAATGTGGCCAAGAGACTGAGCCTTGGACTTGGGAGCTATTTAAGTCTGTATTCTATGAGAAATATTTTCCTAAGAGCATTCGCTTTCAGAAGGAAAAAGAGTTCATCAGGCTGACACAAGGTAACATGACAGCTGCTCAGTTTGAAGCTGAATTTTCCAGGTTAGCCAAATTTGCTCCGACAATGGTGGTGGATGAAGAAGCTAAGGCTCGAAGGTTTGAAGATGGATTAAGGTTTCGAATTAAGCAAGGAGTTGTGCCCTTTGAGTTGACTACCTTTAGGGCGGTGGTGAGTAAGGCTTTACTAGTGGAGATGGGGCTTAATAAGGCTCAAGCAGATAGTGATAATAACTAGAAGAAGAGGTCTAGGCAAGGAGAGCAAAGCTCTGGCTTTCAAGCCAAGAAACAAGGAACACAACGTGCTAATACCAAGGCACTGCCAATGTGCTCTCAATGTGGTAGGCCTCATGCAAATAAGGATTGCCACTGGAATACTGGAGCATGTTTCTTATGTGGACAAAGGGGTCACAGGATTACTGAGTGTCCCCAACAGAAGGAGATTCAGACCACCCCAAGGCCAACAACAGGACAAAATCAGGGAGTAAGCCAAAAGCCCAAGATCCAAGGAAGGGTTTATGCACTCACTCAACAGGATGCTAATATTTCTAATGCTGTGGTAACAGGTATTATTCCGATTTCCACAACTTATGCTTATGCATTGTTTGATCCTGGTGCCACTCACTCCTTCATATCTTCTAATTTTGCTAAGAAACATAATTTTAAATTTGAGCCTATGGAGTCTGAATTATGTGTGGATACCCCGGTTGGGGGTGTAGTAGTTACTGATAGTGTTTGCAAGTCTTGTGTTGTCAAAATAGCAGATAGAGAATTACTAGCAGATCTAACATTGCTGGAGATGCGGGATTTTGACATAATCTTTGGGATGGATTGGTTGGTTGCACATTATGCCATGGTTGATTGTCATAGGAAGAAGGTAATTTTCCAAGTACCTAGCGAGATTGAGTTCTGTTTTGTGGGAAGTGGGGCATATATACTTCTCCACAGGTGATTTCAGCTTTATAAGCTAGACGTATGATGAAGAAAGGGTGTAAAGGATATCTGGCCACTGTGAGAGACACACAACAAGGTGAATTGAAGCTGGAGGACATTCCTATAGTGAGTGAGTTCCTAAATGTGTTTCCAGAAGACTTGTCAGGGTTACCACCAGATAGGGAGATAGAGTTTTCTATTGACCTATTACTAGGTTCTAGCCTAATTTCTAAAGCCCCATACCGGATGGCACCTGCTGAGTTAAGGGAATTAAAAGCACAGTTGCAAGAGTTGCTTGACAAAGGCTTCATCAGGCCTAGTGTATCCCCTTGGGGTGCACCTGTGTTGTTTGTAAAGAAAAAGGATGGGAGCATGCGGCTTTGCATTGATTATAGGGAGCTGAATAGGGTGACAGTGCGAAATAAATACCCTTTACCAAGGATAGAGGATTTGTTTGATCAACTCCAAGGAGCACAGGTTTTCTCTAAGATTGACCTTCGTTCCGGTTACCATCAATTGAAGATTAAGACTGTTGATGTGCCCAAGACAGCCTTCCGTACAAGATATGGTCATTATGAATTTTTGGTGATGCCTTTTGGCTTAACCAATGCACTGGCAGCCTTTATGGACTTGATGAATAGGGTGTTCAAACCCTTCTTAGATAAATTTGTTGTAGTGTTTATTGATGATATCTTGATATATTCCAAGAGTGTAGAGGAGCATGAGAATCACTTGAGGCTTGTAGTGCAACTATTACAAGACAGGAAGTTGTATGCAAAGCTTAAAAAATGTGAATTTTGGCTAGACAGTGTTGCATTCCTTGGGCATGTTGTATCTAAAGATAGGATTGCTGTTGACCCTAAGAAAGTGGAAGCAGTAGTTGAATGGAATAGACCGAACAGTGTGACAGAGATTCGTAGCTTTTTGGGACTGGCTGGTTATTACAAGAGGTTTGTTGAAGGATTTTCTCACTTAGCCATGCCTTTGACTCGCTCGACCCAAAAGGGAGCTAAGTTTGAGTGGACCGAAAAGTGTGAAGAAAGCTTCTAGGAATTGAAGAGAAGGTTGGTGTCAGCACCCATTCTCACCATACCTTCGGGTAGTGGAGGCTTCACCATTTATAGTGATGCCTCTAGGAAAGGCTTGGGGTGTGTTCTTATGCAGCATGGAAAGGTAGTGGCTTATGCCTCTAGAAAATTGAAGCCTTATGCGCAAAATTATCCCACACATGACTTGGAGTTAGCTATGGTGGTTTTTGCTCTAAAAATTTGGAGGCACTATTTGTATGGAGAACAGTGTGAGATATTCACTGATCACAAGAGCCTCAAGTACCTCTTTACTCAAAAAGAGTTGAATATGAGACAAAGAAGATTGTTGGAGCTATTACAGGACTATGACCTGACTATTAGTTACCATCCTAGAAAAGCCAATATGGTAGTTGATGCCTTAAGTAGGAAGTCTGCAGGAAATTTGGCAGCATTGTTGGCTACACAAAAACACACCTTGGAAGATTTGAGGAAAATAAGGATAGAAGTACGGTTTCATAAAGCAGAGGCACATCTGGCAAACCATAGAGTTTAGCCTACCTTGATTGAAAGAATAATGATTGCACAAAGTAATGATCCATAGTTGCAGAAGATAAGAGATTTGATAAATCTAGACTCTCTGTCTGAGTTTTGCATTCATGAGGATGGATCCTTGAGGTTTGGTAATCGGCTTTGTGTACCAAATGATCCAAACCTTAAGGTAGAAATTCTAAAGGAGGCTCATAACACGAGTTACACGATACACCCAGCAGGCACTAAGATGTATCGGGATTTAAGGGAGACTTTTTGGTGGAACAACATGAAGAGGGAGATTGCTCAATACGTTGCTCAATGTCTAGTGTGTCAACAAGTCAAGATGGAGCATCAAAGACCAGCTCGATTTTTGCAACCTCTTCCCATTCCAGAACAGAAGTGGGAGGACATTACTATGGACTTTGTGATGAGACTGCCTAGAATCCCTACTGGTAAAGATGCAATTTGGGTGATTGTGGATCGGTTGACAAGATCTGCACACTTTTTGGCCATTAGGGTGGATTTCTCACTCGAAAGGTTAGCTAGATTGTATATTAATGAAATAGTGAGATTGCATGGTGCACCTGCATCCATTGTGTCTGATAGAGACCGAAGATTTGTGTCTCAATTTTGGGAGAGCATGCATAAGGCAATGGGCACTAACTTAAAGTTTAGCACAGCTTTTCACCCTCAAATAGATGGACTTTCAGAAAGAACTATACAAACATTGGAAGATATGCTGAGAGCTTGTGTAATTGATTTCAAAGGTTCATGGGATGAACATCTACCTTTGGTAGAGTTTGCATATAATAATAGCTACCAGGCAAGTATTAAAGCAACACCATATAAGGCTTTGTATGGTAGGAAGTGTAGGTCCCCTATATGTTGGGATGATGTTGGAGAAAGAAGATTGTTGGGTCCTGAGATTGTGCAGCAAACGATAGATAAAATTAAAGTGATTAAAGAGCGGCTCCAAATAGCTCAGAGTAGGCAGAAGATTTATGCAGAGGTTAGAAGAAGGAAATTAGAGTTCCAAGTGGGTGATCACGTGTTCTTGAGGATTTCACCTACTAAAGGAGTTATGAGATTTGGTTTTTGAGGTAAGTTGAGCCCTCATTTTGAAGGACCTTTTGAAGTCTTGGAGAGGATGGGTAAAGTTGCTTATAGGCTTGCCTTACCACCTTCCTTATCAAGGGTACATAATGTTTTCCATGTCTCAATGTTAAGGAAATATATTCCAGACCCCAGTCATGTAGTAGATCATGAGCCTCTAAAGTTAAGAGATGATTTAACTTATGAAGAGCAACCAGTTAAAATTGTGGACAAGAAGGAGCAAGAGTTGAAGCGTCGTACCATACATTATGTCAAGGTTCAATGGAGGAACCAGTCTGCGAGAGAGGCTACATGGGAGTTAGAAGATGAAATGAAGGAGAAATACCCATATCTTTTTGAGGACTCAGGTATTTCAAGTTTAGGGGACTAAACTTCTTTTAAGTGGGGGAGAATGTAATACTCGGGAAAAATAAATAAATAAAATAAAAGGAGGGGTATTTAAGTAAATTTGTTATGGGGTCAACTTTTATAATTAATATTACTAAGGGGTTTTTAGAAAATAAGGTTGAAACCCTAGTTTATATAGTCTAATTTTAAGTCAGCGTATATTGACAGATGTTTTGAGAGAGGAGACTACCCAAAATACTGAAGCAAAGAAGATTTGACTGCACAATAGAGGTAAGAGCTTAAGAATTTCTTTCTTGTCAAATCTAAGTTTTATTTAGAATTAGAGTATTTTTTTTATGTGGGTATTTTGGCTAATAGTGAGACTATATAAAAAATAAAAAAATAAAAAAAAAATCCAATGAAATATGATGATGTAGACGAAGAAGGAATTAGATCTATTTTTCCCTCCCGGTGTTGCGGTAACTGTAAGTGTTGCACAGGTTTACCGAATTGAATTTTGGTGAATAGCAAAAAAGTTTTTGTGTTGGTCGGTAGTGTGATAAATTACGGAGGTAAAATATGTGTCTAATAGTATTTTTTCTGTAAAAGAATGTTTGGAGCTTGACTCTGGTTTGATATAGTGCTTTTCTTAGTTTTGTCCTTATGCCAAAAGAGAACTATGGTCGGCGGCACTAGTAGGAAAGAAAAAAAAAAAATACATTTATATATGCATATATGGTAAATGGAATTACCATCTTGAGAAAACAAAGCCAGCTCCTTTTCTTTATTGTTATTATTATTATTATATTTGTTTATTTGGTTGGTTGAGGTGTAAAGGAGAAGCAGCAGGTTTGACTAAGTGATTACATATATATATATATATATATATCAACTCATGAATATAATAATGGGTGATCTACTTTTGGCCCTTTTAGGCCTATTGGTATGGTGTAACTATAGACTTGATTCCTAGGAACTATTAGTGGCAGAAAATAAAGAGAGCAAAAATATTGTAAAGTTACGTGGGATATTGGTGTGAGTGGATAGTGGGAAATTATTGGTTATTTTGAATAGTCTCTCTTTTGACTGGATACTGTTATAAGTTTTCTTGAATTATTTGATTATTGAGTATAGTGTTTGAAAATTGTTCTAGGTGATATCTAAAGATTTTAGGGGAATTGTTAAGGAAAAGTTTCTTTTGGAATAGCATTTGGAGGTAAGTAACCTTATCCTAATAGGTTTTATTTTGCGTATTTTAACTACTGAAAATTGTTTACAGTTGTTACTATTTATTTCTATTGTATTACTGATTTCAAGTTATAAGGTTGAATTTAATCAACCATGTGTTGACTTTATTCCGTGACAAATTTGCTTGTAATATAGTACTTAGAAACCTTGTATTTAGGTGGGAATCATGTAAGGGTAGTGTGTGAGAGAGTGTGAAGAAATACTCAAGACTATACAGTGAAGCAGAGACACACAGCTTGATCTTGCGGGAAGCTTGCGGCTTGCAAGCTGCCAAAAGTTGTACACGTGCAGAGCATGCAGGGGAGCTGAACAGTCATGCCAGCTAGAGCACTACAGGACAAAAATCCAGACTGGCCATTTAGCTAGCTTGCGACTTGAACTTGCGACTCAGTTAAGTCGCGAGGTCAAGTTGCCAGCCAACCCTATTTTTGGAAAAACTGACTCTTTGCATTCTATTCTCACACCAGTATAAATACCCCTCATTCCCACAACATATGTGTGGCTATTCAGAAAGAAAAACCCTAAAAGAGGTTTCTTCAAAACACCCATCCAATTAGAGAGAGCTACTCATTCTTAGAGAGAAACCTTTGTAGTCTCTTCTCATTCCCTCTCTCATTGTCATACCTATTGAGAGGAGATTTTTATCCAAACATTACCCACACCCATTTAGAGTGTTAAGTATTTTTGGAACTTTGGGAAGCATTGGAAGATGCCAAGGATGGCGGATGCTATGGTCAAGTAGCGGAATCCAGTAAGCTAGAAAAGAAAAAGGTTCGGCGCAACCTCGTTGGAGCAAGAAGCTTGGTAGGCTTAGGTACATCGGGTAGATTAGGCTTGGAGGGTCTATTGCTGTTCATGTATCCCAACTACATTTTCTAGTGGATTATTGATCGCTTGGAGGGCGGCAGAGAGGTTTTACGCCGAGGGCTTCGGTTTCCTCTTCGATAACACATCGTGTGTTGTCCTTGTATTTGCATCTCTCTTCCCTTTATCTTTGCCTTTTATTTTCTGCTATGGATGTGTTTTTAATTGGCTTAGATTGTTTACCAATTCTGTTTTAAGCTTTTGTTCATGTTCCGCACATTAATTGTTTGATTTAAAGCTTGTATTGGTAATTTGTATATTGGGGGTCTAAACGTTCAGAGGTGTTTATACACGTTTTTGAACTTTCAATTGGTATCAGAGCGGGTACACTTGTTTTGGTTTTATTACCTAAGTGTGATCCTTGACCCCTTGTGTGTTTTGCCATGGATAATGCTTTGTATGCTTCTATGGATATTGTTGATTGTAACATGCCATGTGTTTGTGAAAATGCCTCTATGAGTGTTAATCCTCATAATTGTGATGACATGTTACTTGAATCTATGGGTATTGTTGACAAACTCTTGAAGAAAGGAGCTAAGAAGTTTCAAAAGAATTTGTGCAAATTAGTTTGTGAAAAGGATGATTTGATTGCTAAACTCAATGAATCCAACAAATTGGTTGAGAAATATAAGAATCTTGCTGAAATTTCTCTTGAAAAGTTGAAAGAGTTTGAATGTTTAAATAAGGACTTGGATGCTAAACTTGTTTTGTCTAACAAACTTGTTGATGATCTTAAATTTGAAAATGAATCTCTTAAGATGCATGCCAAGTGTTTGATTGCTAAACCTATTGCTAAAATGGAAGAAAATATATGTTGCAATCATGTTGTGGTACCCGATTTTGTGCCTATTTTGTGTTCTACCTCAAAGGACAAATCGGTGTACATTCCTCCACACAAAAGAAATCAAAAAGTGGAGAGAAAGGCTCTTAAGCCTAAGCCTTTGTTTAAGTCCCAATCTAGGGATTTGAGTGGATCTAAGTTTGTTCCTACTTGCCACCATTGTGGTGTGATCGGTCAGATAAGACCCCAATGCCCCAAGTTTAAAAGAGAACAAACCTTTGTTGTTAGATTCCTTCCCAAAAAGCCTAATGGACCTAAATATATTGTTTGTCACCATTGTGGTGCCTTTGGTCATCTAAGACCTCATTGCTCTAAGTTTCAAGCTCTTAAGAGAATCAAAAGAAAATAGAAACTTGAGCTTTTTGGAAGTTGTGCTTTGAAAGCTAAACCGGATTGGATGGAAAATGGCAAGTTGTTGAAGAAAGTGGTTAATGCTCTTACCTCCTTGTCTATGTGCATCTCCGGTTTTCATTCTTCCAACCCTCGTCTCACTTCCCATGAGACACTCATTCCAAACAATCATTCCGTTTGGATGAGGAAGGGTTCCTTTGGTTGAGCTTGTGCTCTTTTTGGTCCTTGATCTAATTCTTTCGATCTTTGTAGGACCCTTCATGTATTAAATGTCATATCATCATGAATTTTGTGCATCTTGCATTTATTTGTATGCATTGTTTTGTTCTTGATCTTACTTTTATGTTTCTGCTTTGTGTGAGTAAAAAATCCAAAACTACATAAAAAGTGAAAAATTCAAAAGGTTTAATCGTATATGTTTGAGCACATATCACATGTGAGTTTGGCCTTGTACCTTTGTACAAATGGCTTTGTGCATTTTCGAGCTTAGCTTGTTATTTTTGCACTTATATCTTCGTGGGAAAAATCTTGACATTTTTGTATGATTGTTGTAAATCGATCTTCAAGCTTGTCATGAATGATTAGTCAATAGTCATGTTGGTTTTGATACATGCGTAGACTTGTGCTTATATCTCTTTCCACTCTTTTATTTTTGTTGCTTAAAGAGCTCTATAAATGTAAATCTCAAAATGAAAAGAGATAATGAGCTGCAAAAGCCGTCGCACATACTAGTATTCGACTAAGAAAAAGGGAAAGCGACTTATATGAAAATGTATGATGCCCAAAAAGCTAAAGGCTTGTTCATCAAATTGAAATATCACAAATTTCTGGCATCAATCTCAAAAATGAGATGTATTGCTCAAAATGAGTTGTATTGATTCAAAATGATCAAATGATATGAATTGTAAGAAGCCAAATGAAAAGCTTCAATTTTATGTAATCATTTTCTTGTGGGAGGTCATATATGTTCATTTCTATAATTGAGATAGACCACTTGACTTAGTACTAATTGTGTATGACTTGATTGAATTGATCATTGAAATTTCACTCTAGACTAAGGACTATTCCACATTTGATACACACACACAACACACATGCCTAATGTTCAATAAATGTCTTATTCATTTGTTAGATTGTACTTGTCTAAATGTGATGTGCGTGTGCTCAATCTTATATGAATTAATCCAAAAATATTTTTGATCATTTTATATGTTTTTGGAAGTGATTTTTATCACTTTTTGTGTTTATGTTTAATGCTTACTTTGTTTTTCAATATTTAAACATGTTCTGTTTTGAAAAACAAGTGTCAAAATTTTTTGCCACTCATTTTGGCTACTTGCGTGAGCTGCCAGCAAGCTACCAGTTTTGGCTACTCGGTTTGGCGGCTTGCAAGCCGCGAGTTTAAGCTGCGACTTCATACAGAGAGGTTTTGCGGCTCACTCGCGACTTGGCTCGCGACTCGCCAGTCGCGAGACGCCCAGAATCAGATTTTTAAAGAGCTTTTTCGTGGGAAACTTGTTTTAAACCTCTCTCATCCTCTCTAAAACCCCTCTTTCAATATTTTTACATCAAAACCCAACCAATTTGAATGGTTTTTCAATCCATTAATATCTCTAAGGTAATTATAAACTCTTTTCATTGATTTTGATCCTTGGATTATGTTTTGGAGAGTTTTGTGCTCTTGGTTGGGATTTTTATCATAGGGGTTGGGAAAACTTAATTTTTTGTCAAATTTCTTCATGGGATTGGTTTCTTTTGTTGATTTGCATTGGTTGTTGGCCCCTTGTGGCAAAAAGAACATGTATTAAGGGTAGATCTCATGATGTTCATGCATTATTTCACATTATTGTTCATAGTGTGCATATTAGGTGTTTGATAAAATTCCTCTTAGACATTTTCTCGCTTGTTTGGACTCCGATGAGTACCAAACTTTGGGGTTTCTTATGTTTCCTCATTAGGAACATGTTTGGTTCATTGGTTGTGTATTTAACACAACTTGCCCCACATGTGCATTTTTCATGCATTGGTCATGCATTGCACTTAGCCAGCTCTTGCACACACTTATGCTACCCTTGTCACGCATTGGTCTTGACCTTGCTTCTTCATCCTAGCATGTCTTGACTACCTTATTTTCTCATTCTTCTCACACCCCTCATGCATCATTATCATTGTTCGTTTCTTCATCTCTTGTCCTCGTTTCGCCTTGACCCTTTGTCTATTCCTGACAAAAAGGAGGAGAGTATACTCTAGAGAGTATACCAGAGTGTTTTGTCATTTCTATATGACTCTTGTGCACATCCTTAGGGGGAGAAATTCTATTTCTCATGCACATTTGTAAGGGGAGAGATATTCCATAGGGAAGATGCATATACCAAGGGGGAGAAGACTTTGTGTTAACTAGAAAACTTTGTTCTGTTTGTTTTCTTGTTGGATTTATGGTGTTTTGAGTTATGTTTTTTTGTTCTCATTGCATCATGTTTGTGCTTTGGACATGCATATATCCCTATGCTATTATGCTTCATTGAATGCATGTTCAGATGATCATTTGCTTTGCTATGTGATCATTGTAGTCATTTCTATATGACTGTTTTGGTGTATGATCAAGTTGCTCACATGTTTTACATCATGTTTACTTGATTGCAATTTATTTGTTACATTATATTTGTCCTTTTATTACTTGCTTTACCTTGAGGGTCTAATGTGTTTTGTGCAAGTGTTTCAGGTTACAAGTATATATGTTCCTAGTGCATCACAGCTTCTCATCATTTTGAAGGGGAGAAACTTTAAGCACTTTTAGTTTATATTGTTTAAGTTTTTATTCAATATAATGTGCTTTGTACCCATATTGCTTTTGTAAGCTTTTAAGGTTTGATATCATTGTCTGTAGGCTTTATGGTTTGTGCCATGCTTTATGCAGCCTTTTATATTTTGCTAAATCAATACTGTTAACTAAATGTCATGCATTTTCTTGTTAAGTACTGTCACTCTTGTGCCCTTGTAGGATTGTTCCTAGATGCATATACCTTGTGTATTATGCATTGGTTGAGTGTTGAGCATACAAGTATCTTGCCTTGTGCTTGTTAACTTGTATGTCCTTGTGTTCATTTCAAGTGTGAATGAGCATTGTGATCACTACCTTGTGGTGTTCACTTGCTTGATCAAGTCATGGTTTGTTTCTTAACTCCATCTTTACTTGATCACATATTACCTGTTTCATATGCATTTTTTGATTTTTTGCTTACAATGATCATGGTGTATTGTTGTGTTTCAAGAGATTCATGTTCATATGATTCAAGAGCTGCACAGTTTCTAGATTTAGGTGTGAGTGAGTTTTGCCATTGTTCCCAAACTCATGTTTAAGTCTAGAGTCTGTTTTAGGGTGTTTTGTCACGGAATAGCCAAAGGGGGAGATTGTAAGGTTGAATTTAATCAACCATGTGTTGACTTTATTCCGTGACAAATTTGCTTGTAATATAGTACTTAGAAACCTTGTATTTAGGTGGGAATCATGTAAGGGTAGTGTGTGAGAGAGTGTGAAGAAATGCTCAAGACTATGCAGTGAAGCAGAGACACGCGGCTTGATCTTGCGGGAAGCTCGCGGCTTGCAAGCTGCCAAAAGTTGCACACGTGCAGAGCATGCAGGGGAGCTGAACAGTCATGCCAGCTGGAGCACTACAAGACAAAAATCCAGACTGGCCATTTAGCTAGCTCGCGACTTGAACTCGCGACTCAGTTAAGTCGCGAGGTCAAGTTGCCAGCCAACCCTGTTTTTGGAAAAACTGACTCTTTGCATTCTATTCTCACACCAGTATAAATACCCCTCATTCCCACAACATATGTGTGGCTATTCAGAAAGAAAAACCCTAAGAGAGGTTTCTTCAAAACACCCACCCAATTAGAGAGAGCTACTCATTCTTAGAGAGAGCTACTCATTCTTAGAGAGAAACCTTTGTAGTCTCTTTTCATTCCCTCTCTCATTGTCATACCTATTGAGAGGAGATTTTTATCCAAACACTACCCACACCTATTTAGAGTGTTGAGTATTTTTGGAACTTTCGGAAGCATTGGAAGATGCCAAGGATGGTGGATGCTATGGTCAAGTAGCGGAATCCGGTAAGCTAGAAAAGAAAAAGGTTCGGCGCAACCTCATTGGAGCAAGAAGCTTGGAAGGCTTAGGTACATTGGGTAGATTAGGCTTGGAGGGTCTATTGCTGTTCATGTATCCCAACTACATTTTCTAGTGGATTATTGACTGCTTGGAGGGCTGCGAAGAGGTTTTACGCCGAGGGCTTTGGTTTCCTCTTCGATAACACATCGTGTGTTGTCCTTGTGTTTGCATCTCTCTTCCCTTTATCTTTGCCTTTTATTTTCTGCTATGGATGTGTTTTTAATTGGCTTAGATTGTTTATCAATTCTGTTTTAAGCTTTTGTTCATGTTCTGCACATTAATTGTTTGATTTAAAGCTTGTATTGGTAATTTGTATATTGGGGGTCTAAACGTTCAAAGGTGTTTATACACGTTTTTGAACTTTCACAAGTAAATAATAGAGAAATTTCACAAATAAATATGAGTATTGAATATATGATTTATTTATTTAATTTTTCCTTTAACTATATTGATTTAAAGTACAGAATATAGAAATATCACAAATATATTTGAATACTGAAAATATGATTATATATGATTATGGACAAAATGACTATGAATTGATTTTGATACCCAAACCAATGGGGGTTATTCATTGGTATTTTGATACCCAACCAATGGGGGTCATTCATTGGTATTCTGATACCCAGCCAATGAGGGTTATTTATTGGTATTCTGATACCCAAACCAATGGGGGTTATTCATTGATACTCTGATGCCCAGTCATGGGGATATAGTGTGACCTTAGTCATAAGATTGTTAAGAATATGAATTACGTTTGAGTATTTGAACTAATTTGAGTCTTTAAAACTGCTTATGTATTTTCAGAACCTATTGTGAGTTATAGCTTTTGATATATGAAAAAAAAAAAACTGAGTACTTCCTAAACCATCTATGATATATTTGTAAGATTAAAGTATGTGATCTATTTGCAACTCATTATTTTAAGACTATGAAATTTCTTTAGTTATTTTTGAAAACCCATAGCATAGTATAACTTTTGAAGATTCATATTACATTTTATTACTTCATAGATCTATTGTTAGATAGAACTTAATTGGATTTTGGTTACTTATTGAGTTGTCAACTCACCACCCCCCCTCTTTCTCCTTTCAGATTTTAATCAGGAAGAGTAACATATGTTTGAGCTTCCGCTGGGATGTTCGCATGAGTGAAGTTTAGGAAATCAATGGAAAAAGTTTTGAACTTTTATATTTTAAGATTACCATTTGTGTAATCCTTCAAACTTAAAGGATTTAGTTAATTTTTATTTGATGTTGGAAGATTATTATTTGGAGATCTTTTGAGAATTTCTTTATTGAGGATATCGTTAAATTTATTGATGAAATTTTCTTAAGGATAATTATTTAATTGTTTAAGAGGGCCTTACACACTTGTAGAGTGTAAACTTTATAAGTGTGTGGCTGTTGTCACGTGCCTAGCTCTTTTTGGGTTTGGGGAGTGATATTTGTTATTTGGAAATTTAGGGAGCAGAGTTTTTTGTGAGAATCAAGTGAGTGAGGGAAGTTTAACAAAACAAAATGGGGCTGAATTACATTTTTAGTGTAAAACTTATTGTGACGACTTATATTTCATCACTATTGGCTACCTTTAGCGACGAAAATTAGCTTTGTCACTGATAATGGTACTCATTTTTGTGATTTTTTTTTTAGTGAAGAATTATTTTCGTCACTATTTGTGACTTTTAGTGACGAAACTTCGTCGCTAATAATGATACCCATTTTTGTGATTTTGTTTTTAGTGACGACTTATTTTCGTCATTATTTGTGACTTTCAATGATGAAATGGGTTTCATCACTAATAGTATTCTTATCAGCACCTTTAGTGATGAAAGTTTTCGTCACAAAAAACTTAAACTTTTATTGACGAAATAATTCGTCACTACAGATGAATTTAGTTTGGCGCCTACATTTTCATTTGGCGCCTTTAGTTCAACTCAACATTTAGTGATGAAATTTATTTTTCGTCACTAAATGTTACTAATTTTTTTTATATTTAGTGATGAAATATAAATTTCGTCACTAAATGGTACTTTTTAGTGACGTAAAAATTTTCATCACTAAAATTAGTCACTGAAAATACATTTTGTTGTAGTGCCCCTTAAAACACAACTGAATTAACCTAGTAAATTAGCCCAATGATTACTTAGTTCAAATTTCAGATCTAGGTTAAACAATCATATAATCATATCAATGTAAAGTGCGGAATATAAAGAACACAAAGATATAATGACCCAAGAAACCACGCCGGTAAAAACCTGGGGAGGATGTAACCTAGCTATCTTTAAGGTAAACCTGAATCCACTATAAAAGAATTGAAATTTTACAATAGGACTTAGACCACTAACATCCTATTGCTACCCACTAGTAGAAACTTACTGACACAACTACGGGCAAGCTCCGAGACCACAAACTCCTTCTTTCTTGGATTCTCCAGCAAGTACAAGCACACTTGCTTGTGTTTCTTTAAGCTTTTTAGTGCAGCAATTGAATGATCATCAAGCTCTCAATAAAATCTCCTTCTTGATAATCCTAAGCATATGTGAAGGAAAGCTCTTCTCAAATCTCATAAGAGATTCACACAAATAGCAATATGAGCAACAGAAAAACGTGGCTAGGGTTTATCTTTTGTACCTAGGGAAAAACATAAAACCCTAAACGTTTTAACAAGCTAGGGCTGAGTTGGAATTCTGTAGAAAAATGCATTCTGCCTGAGATTCAATCGATCGAGCCTGTTCTTCGATCGATCGAGCCAGGCCAAAATGCACACTTAATTCTACAACAACTCGATTCCAACTTTACATAAAAGACACAACATTGAGCAAGTCTAAACAAGACTAGACAACATGTTTTGATCATGGTTTGCCAACAATACACATTAGAGTTCAAAATACATTAGTTCCTAAGTCTTTAGAACCTAACAAACTCTCCTTTGGCAATCCGTGACAAAACACAACTAAAAGCTCAAAGTTTACAAAGAAAAGCCCTTTACAAAAAAATGCTCATTATAACAAATCCAATCCTAACTACTATCCATCAATTGTAAGTGTAGACAGCAGCTCAATTAAATCAACCTATATATTTCCTGAAACCCTAAACAAGACGCATAACCGCATTGTGTGGAAAATACAAGTAAACAAAATAAATTATTGATTTCACTCAACAAAAAATAATGACATATATCAATGAATAACTCATAAATATAAATCAATAAGCAGTGAAACAAGAAACATATAAAACAATAAATGTAACTCACCCTAACATAAATAGCCCAACAAAAATACATCAAGAGCTAAAAATAAATAAATACAAAGCGAAGCACCTAGATACAATCTAATCTCCTCAAGATCCAACAAACAAAAAACTCTCCCCCTGAGAACAAAAACCTCTACCTAGATACAATCTAATCTCCTCAAGCTCCAATAAACAAAAAACTCTCCCCCTGAGAACAAAAACCTCTACAAGTGTCCTAAATATACTCCCCCTTTTTGTGATGGAATGCCAAAGGGTAATCAAAATCCATCATCAAAAAGAGGTGGCGGTGAGGATCGTTGAAACTGTGCCAACTCAGCTTGCAAGGCACGGATCTCATCGAGCACGTCCACCAAAATCTGTCCATGAGCCACCTAAACGATCAAGACATGATCCAACGTACGTCGAATGTCTGAATCATTCGAAGTACTCGGTGGAGGAACATTAGCATTAGCAGCACCACCACCAGATGCCTCACCCGTAGCAGCACCTGTAGAAGAGGGAGAAGGGGGTACAACACTAGAAGACACACCTCTAGGACGCGTAGAGCCAACTCTTAAGTGAGTAGCCCTCTACCTAAGGAAGGTGGCACCTATGGGAGCTATAACATGTACGGGCTCACCAGCAGGGAAGTCAACTAAACCAAGAAACAACAAAATCCTATGAATGAAAATAGGATGAATAAGAGCAAAAGCGACAGCTGAACTCCTATGAACTTCATTCAAAGAACGAAGAAACAGATGAGGAAAACTAATAGACACACCAGAAACAAAGGCGTACAAAAACACACATTGCTTAAGAGAGATGGGGTGGAGATGAGAAATAGGCCACAAAGAATGACACGCTATCCGAAAGAAAAGATAGGTAGTCTCAGTAAGTTCAATGGATGTAATCCGAGGATCAAAACCCCATGGATAGAAGACCTAGTGATGTATGACATAACGTCATCAAAGGGTGGAGACTCCTCATAAGGATAGACAAGCTGCCTAACGACTGGAACCCCAAAAGCTTCAGCCACTATCCTAGGGGTAATGGTGAACTCAACACCTCGTATTCAACTCCTAATAAGGGTGTTGGAATCATAGATGTGGCAAGAGATGTTCCAAAAGAACTCTCTAATTAGGGTGGTCGGGGGTGGATGATCTACCTCCAACAAAGACAACCAGCCTCTACTCTCAAAGTTTACCCAAATGGCAAGATCAAGCTCATCTAACACAATAGAATGCTTAACCCAAATCTTTCTCTTACTGTTCAGCTTCTCATAAACCTCTTTGCTTTTGTCATTTCAAAACAACTCACTCCTAGAGGGAAACTTAGAGGAAGTGGAGGGTGTCCTATGGGCTCTAGTCTTCCTAGGCATGGTGCTAGGATAAGGACAAAGACACAAGGTAGAACAAAACAAGAAAACAAAAAGAAAAACCAAGGGCAAACTGCAAGTTAGCACAAAAAAAATATAGAACAAAAATCTATATGATGCATGAACAGTTAAATGTCATGATGCATGCTCTAATGCAATGAAATTAAGTTCAATTTAAGTTCAAATTCACAAAATTGGCTTGACCATAGAGTTTCTAACAAAAACCCCAAAAATTTTAGAGAACCACTTGTTCAATTTGAAAAAATTGATCAATTGATCAATTGATCATCACACAAGATAGAATACAGTTTATAATGGTCAAATACATCAATCCAACAAGCCAATTTTATCAAATTGGACCTAATTGAACAAAATCCCCAATTGAGATACATACAAGCCCTAGAAATTTCAATTTCTCAAAATTCATCAAATTGATCAAACTAAACAATCAAGATCAAATTTATAACATCCTAGAACAAAAACCCATTAATCAATTTTAGAAATGTGCTTGAATCATGGACAAAATGGGTTTCTGCCCTTTTCGGGCAAATTAATTAGCTTTATGCCCCACTTCTCAAACTAATTAGGGAAATGCCCCTCTTTTGAAATTCGACTTTCTCAAAATCGAGTGAAGCCCCATAGTGACGTTTTTAAAGACCTATAGTGGCGTTTATTGCCTATAACTCGATTTTATAGAAATCGAATTATAAAACATCACTATAGGTTCTTAAAAACATCACTATAGGGCTCCAATTTTTTTTTTTTTTAAACTCGATTTTGAGAAGATCAAGTTGCAAAAGAGGGGCATTTTCCTAATTAGTTTGGGAAGTGGGGCATAAAGCTAATTAATTTTCTCAAAAAGGGTAGAAGCCCATTTTGTCCCTTGAATCATCAAAAACCCCAAATTTGAAGAGGTTCGAAAATCCCAACAAAATGCATGAATAAATGCATGAAAATAAATGCAAAAAGAAGGGTATAATGGACTTACTGGCTTAGAGAGAGGAAAACCTTGCAAAAAGACCGGAGGAAAACGAAAAAAAATTGATGATGAGCCTTGTCCAAATCGGAGAGAGAGAGGGAGAGAAGAGTTTGAAAAACTTTTGAAAAGTGAGTTTGAACAAGTCAAACTCAGTTTTAAAAAACCTGAATCACGATTTTCGATTGATTGAAAATCAGTTTTGATTGATCGAAATAGATTGAGGCTCCCTTAAACTTTTAAGAACAATTTCGATTAATCGAAAAACAAACTCGATCAATTGAAACAAACAAAGGCTCACAAAATTTTGAGAAAAAAACAGTTTTGAAAAAAAAAAAAACAAAACACATTTTAGGAACACCTCAAAACATTGAAATTGATGAACAAAATGCATGAGTATGTGATGAAATGTTTTTCAAAATCAATAGTTTTAAACCCAATTTCCCAAAATTAAAATTTTCAAACATTTTCCATAAGTTCTCAAGCATCAAATCTATTTTGCATAAAAACTCAAAGTATTTGCAAACTCGGTTGGTCAGACCAAAAATAGGCACAATAACATGTACAATATTTAGCAAAGAGTAACTTGTGTAGTGTGTGCAACTAGCAAAAGATTGAGATACATGTGAAGTGATATGTAAATAGAAATTAATCACAATTTCTACAAAATTCATCACATAGAATTTGAAAGAGACTATCACCAAAAGAGTTACATCATATAACTCCCACGTCTCCTAGATTATAAGCTTGTAATCATGTAAGTTTCTTGATTTTGCCTCATATTGTACACACAAATTTTAATTGTTTAGAAACTTATTAAAATAGCCAGGATAATGTACATACCAATTTTAGCATTTATTTGATTTAACTTTAAGTCCAATAATGTACACACCAATTTTAGCATTTAAACCGAGGCTACACCTTATGATCTTTTTATGCATGTGCTACACTTTCTCGAGCACAAAATCTTACGATATCCACTAAGGTGTTCATGATTGGCTAGTGAACAGTGGTGAGATGGTTATTTATGCCTTTCTCAAAAGGTTGAAGTCCGATGTCAAAGACATGTGACTTCAAGATCAAGACAAAGTGATCAAAAACCATAAACATCTTTCCCACACAACATGCACTACAAAGCTTCAACTAGTAAAGTGCAATAAGTAAGCTCATCAAAGCTAAACAAAGTATAAAAGACATGTTATGTGAAAATAAATTGACCAACCTTGTTTTCAAAACCAAGAAAATAGTACAAAACACAACTTGCTTCCTTTTCCTTCCTTTTTTTTTTTATTTAAAAAAAAAAAATTAGAATGAAATGCATGATTGTTATGCAATGCAAGTCCTAGAAAGAAGGAAAAAAAAAACAACAAAGAACAATGGTCACAAAGAATATAGCAATGGAGCACAAGGACCATGTCAAAAGGACTCAATTAGATTGAGCCTTTTGCATCCAAAACTTTTTAGATGCACCACGAGTATTGGAGTTCTTATTCACATGGGAATGATTTCCAACTCCAAGATTGGAATAAAATTTTAGAGCCTATACTAATTCACCAATGAGTACCATAGGATCTTGTACTTGAGGCACAGGTACTTTTGGTTTGTTTGCCCTCTTAGCAGCTTGTAGCTTGTAACAGTTTCGACGAATGTGTCCAGACTTTCCACAAAAATGACAAACCCATGTAGGTTTATCATGTGATTTGTCCTTAGAAAGGGTAGGCTGCTTAGGTTTAGACTCTTTCAAATCAACCTTAATCTTCCTAGAAGGTGTAACTTCTAAGGGTTTGACAACCTCACTCACAGGGGTTCAGAAGAAGATGAAGGAATAAAGATAGTGGAATTGGGTGCAGACACATTGATGCTTTCTACAAAACCTAATCTAGTTTTGTCAGAAGGAGACTTTTGAACACTAAGCATATGATCAAGTTTGGAACTAGCAAACCTATTAGATTGTTCTCTAGCAACAGAAAGCTCATGTTCCAAATTCTTAACTTTATCAAGCACAAGCATGTTTCAGTCTTCACATTATTCAAAAGTTTAGTAGCATCAAACAATTTAACAAGCAAATTTTTCTTATCAAGCTCAAGAGATGCAATTTTCTTCAAACCTAATTCAATATTCATAGCATCCTTTGCAGCAACTTTGCAAAGTTTATTATAGGCTTCTTGAAGATCTGTATCTTTAGAGAATTCCCCATTAGAAGGATTCTCTTCTGCCGATACACTTTCATTGACTACAACAGTAGCAGTAAAAGCAATGAAGTTTCCATCCTCGTTATAACTAGACTCATCATCAGAAACTTTACCATCACTAAGGGTTATAGCCATAGCCTTAGCCTTAGACTTCAAGTAAGTAGGACATTCAGATTTCATGTGACCATACCCTTGACATCCAAAACACTAATGACCCATAGAATTATTAGAAGATTGACCTACTTTTTCTCTAGGTTTATCAGTGTTGTTAACCTTAGTGGGATCATTCTTCTTAAAGTTTCTAGGTTCAGTAGTGTTCTTATCTCTTGCCCTTCTATTGTTGTTTCTAAGGAAATTCCTAAAGTTCTTGGCAAGGTAAGCAATCTCTATAGTAGAGAGCTCATCATCAAATCTACCATCATCAACTGACTTAAGAGCCATCGATTTGGATTTGCTACTCTTAGATAGGTCCAACTCATAGGATTGAAGAGATCCTACAAGTTCATCAATAGGGATGGAGTCCACATCCTTACCCTCAGTGATGGCAGTCACTTTGGGTCTAAAATCTTCAGTCAAAGATCTAAGAATCTTCCTAACAATTTTAGATTGATCATAGATTTCACCCAAATTATATAAAGAATTAACAATATCATTAAGTTTAGCATAGAATTCATCAAAAAATTCATCATCAAACATCCTAATGCTTTCAAATTTTGAAGTTAATTCTACAATTAATTGATTTTAACAGCCTTCATGCCTTCATGCACAGTCTGGAGGATATTTCAAGCAATATGAGCAACCTCAACATTAGAGATTCTCTTAAATTCCTCCATAGAAACAACGTTAAAGATAGCATTCATAGCTTTGCTATTGAATGCAATTGCTTCTTTTTGAGAAGTTTTCCATTCACTAACAGGAGTAGTGGGCTTCTCCCATCCGTATTCAACGGAGTTCCAGACTCTATCATCAATTGATTTCAGGAATGGTTTCATCCTTACTTTCCAATAAGCATAATTATTCCCATCAAAGTGAGGAGGAATAACAAGAGAATGTCTGTATTCCATGACAACAAGGGTCAAGGATCAGCTCAAAGATCAAAAGATAAACAACAAGAGAGCTATCTGCTCTAATACCACTTGTTTGTTTTTTAAACCCCTTAAAACACAACTGAATTAACCTAGTAAATTAGCCAAGTGATTATTTAGTTCAAACTTTAGATCTAGGTTAAACAATCATATAATCATATCAATGTAAAGTGCATAATATAAAGATATGATGACCTAGGAAACCACACTGGTAAAAACCTGGAGAGGATTTAACCTAGCTATCCTCAAGGTAAACCTGAATCCACTATGAAAGAATCGAAGTTTTATAATAGGGCTTAGACCACTAACATCCTATTGCTACCCACTAGTAGAAACTTACTGACACAACTATGTGCAAGCTCCGAGATCACAAACTCCTTCTTTCTTGGATTCTCCAGCAAGTACAAGCACACCCCCTTGTGTTTCTTTAAGCTTTGTAGTGCAGCAACTGAATGATCATCAAGCTCCAATAAAATCTCCTTCTTGTTAATCCTAAGCATGTGTGAAGGAAAGCTCCTCTCTGATCTTACAAGAGATTCACACAAACAGCAATATGAGCAACAAAAAAACGTGGCTAGGTTTTTCCTTTTATACCTAAGGAAAAACATAAAACCCTAAACATTTTAATGAGCTAGGGCTGAGTTGGAATTCTGCAGAAAAACGCATTCTGCCCAAGATTCGATCGATCAAGCCTATTCTTTGATCGATCGAGCCAGGCCGAAATGCACACTTAATTCTGCAACAGCTCCATTCCAACTTTACATAAAAGACACAACTTTGAGCAAGTCTAAACAAGACTAAACAACTTATTTTGATCATGGTTTGCCAACAATACACATTAGAGTTCTAAATACAATAGTTCCTAAGTCTTTAGAACCTAACAAAACTTTTTGATGTGTAAGTACCATCTAGCAATATGTTTGAAAAATTGTCATCTCTATGGATTAAAAGTGTGAAATTGCAAAATGCTTATGTTGTTTCTGTAGCTATCCCAAGACAAGTTTCCTATGATATAGTGGACACCCTGCCTTCATTATGTATGTACTCAAAGAGGATATCATTAGGTATAAACTTATAGATTAGTAAAGGAACCAATGTCTTCAACCAACAACCTAATAGCTTAACCATATTCTTAAGATCAATTTGGCTTTGATCAACCTTTTTTGACTTCTTGATGGCCATAGTCCTATTATCCAATAAAAATACTTTATAAATAGTACCAAACCCTCCTTGACTAGTGATTAGAGTTTCATCATAATTGTTAGCAGCCTTCTTGAGCTTTTCTGTGGTGAAGATTTTAACTATATCAGTTGAATGTTCTTGTCTAGAAAGTCGTTGTTGTAACATTAAACCCCCATTTTGTTTAAATAACTTTTCTTCAAGTGTGATAAGCTTTCTTTGATTGTCTATCAAGTATAGCCAAGCAACATATTGATGTGTTTTTTAAGTGACACTTACATGTTGTTTGAGATGAGAGAAATGAATAGAATGGAAAGGAATTAAAAGAATAATTTTATCATATTCCATTCCTATGTATTAAAGGGTTTTACTTAATGCCATTCTATTTCTTTCTTGTTTGAGAGAAAATTTGCAAGAGATTCAAAAGAGGGAGAGAGAAAAGGTAAATTGGGAAAAAAAATATAGTAATAATAAGGGTTTTGAAAAAAAAAAATATAATATAATGTAATTAAATACTCCTATAATGTAGACATTTAGTTTTTTTTTTTTTTTTTTTTGGGTAAAAATACAAAACACAACATTTAAATTTCATCATAATTCATTTCAAGTTTTTATCTTTACTTTTATTAAATTAGGTTCTCTAACTTTTAAAATTGTTCAATTAAGGCCTCTTGTTAGTCTCTTAGATTGCTCCATTAAACACACCCAAAATAGTTTCATTTTGGTAATTTCTTAATATTTGGTAAATAAATTATTATTTTTATTATTATTAAAAAAATTTAAAAATCATTAATTAAAAAATCCAGAAAATAATTTTGTAGACCTTGATTGAACAATTTTGAAACTCAGAGGAATTAATTGAATAAAAGTAAAGTTAGAAATCTGAAATGAATTCTAGTGAAACTTATAAGGCGAGCTTTGCATTTTGGTTGAATTTGTTAAAAAATATTTATGAGGTTGTTTATTACATCGAGTAATAAAATCCACATGATATGATTTAATTGAATCAACTCATACCTGTGGTAGTTTTAGGTATTTTTTAATAGAAACACAAAAATGGGCACAGCTATGGGAAGAAAGGCTCTCAATTAAAATTAAAACAATGTGTATCACTAAAAGAGTGAATAAAAAAATTTAAACTATAAGGGGAAAGCTTTAAATGTTAGAATTATGTGCCCTAAAAAACAATACTATGCATTTTTATTTGATGATAAAATTTTATTTTCACATTCATAACTTTTATAGGTATATTTCATTGTTTAAATGTGGCATGTGATGTCACATCTGTAGGAAAAATTATGTTAATGGTTAAGGAACCAAAGACAGGGAGTAATGATTTTTCATATATTAATAAATTGTTCTAAGCTGTGGATATTAATTGAATATTACCACTGAAGCCTACACTTATTGTGCTGCTATATGATAGGATAATTTACTCCATCATTGAAGTAGTGACTTTAAACAAACATGTGGGTGTAATGTAACAAGTACATACAATGAATTGGATCCGATTAAGGACACTTAATGGAGTGATCATTGTTAATTAAAAGGTTGTTCAATCACAATTTTTCTATTGTCCTTAAACATGAGGGGTTTGTGTGTATTTATTTATTATGCACATAACTTTGACAATGTCAATTGGTGATGCCAATTTTAGAGACTATATACAGACACGTTGGGTTATGTGTGTAATGAGTAAAATATATAAATGCTCAACAATGAATCCACCAGTCTCTAAAGAAGATAGTATATTCAGTTGATTTTCATATTGAAGTTGGACTCAAAGCAAAACCGACCGGTGACATTTTTCTAAAATGTTTTTCATATATATAATATTGTATATATATATTTAAATAGTTTTTTAAAGATATTTTGGAGTCCAATAGAAATTATGAAATCAAGATATTGAGGGTCACATAAGCTAGGGACATGAAAATGATATTTATCCAGTCCTAGTCGCTTGTGGGAATATAGTATGGTGGAATGACAGAGATATAAAATTGTATAAAATGGGACCTCATTTGTAATTCTCTAATCTTCAGGGGTCAATTGCAATGTGTTGATGGACATTTTCGCAATATGTAGAAGTTTAGATATTTTCTTGATATGGTTGAGAAAATTAAGAGATATTTTTGGAAAGAGTTTCAAGATAAGTCAATAATGTTTAAAAGGTTATTGATAAAATCCTATGATTGAAGATTAGGATCCCTAAGGATCCCACGTCCAATCTCTCTCTAGGGTTTTAGAAGTCTACTATAAAATAAGATTTTATAATATCATATTTATTGGTTGGCCATTAGAACTATTGTGTGATACTACATTCTTCTGAAAACTCAAAAGAAATAAAGAGAGAGACGTGAATACCTTGGGAGGCAACACGCTTGGGTTGCTAAGAGAGGTACGCAATTTTGTTTTATTTAGAATCCATGGTTGTGTGGTACAACGATCTTTAAATGAAAATATGACTTTTGTTTTATATTGCTTCCACAAAAGTTATCAGTGGTATCAGAGCGAACCACAATTAATCATGAATTTTAAATTGTTATTTAATATCTGTATGTTTGCCGAGATATGTTTTCTATATGCTGTGATTGATATATGTGATATGTTAATTGTTTTTATTCAGAGAAGTGGAGAACAACAATTAAAATATCTTGCTTTTGTGCGCCGTAGTGCTGTAAGCCTATAAATGCTTTATAGATTGTCTTTTATGGTTTCATGTGTAGGCTTCATAGATTGTCTTTTATAGATTGTCTATTATGAACCAATATACATGTATATGTGCTTATCTTTGTAACTTATATTGATATATATTGGTTCATTGACTCACCTTTTTATGTTGATAAAATCTTGAGTATTACCGAATTGAGGTATTGAATCTCAATTGGTGAGAGTTGAGTCAGATACGTAAAGAATGATATTTAGTGCATTGACTCACTTTACAATTGCATCCTAGTACTGATATATATTAAGTGCTAAATAAAATTATTTTATAGAATAATTCCTATGGCCCTCCATTGTCGGTGAATAAAGGTTCTATTAAATTAAAATTTTATTGAAGCCAAAAGGATAGACTTGATTTTGGTTTAGTAGTTCCTCTTGTTTACTTCTTGGGAAGACAAGTGTGTGTATGACTAGTGGGAGTATGGCTAAAATAGCAACATAATCATACTAGTACATATATCACACTCAGATAATGGTTTGCACTTATCCAAATAAACATAACCACTAAAATAGTGTAAAACATGTTTGATTTGGAGGCCAAAAGTAAATCGAGAGTCATAGATAAATTAAATAATATTAGAAACATGAGATGAAATTATGATGAATAGTATCTATTTGTCTTTATATGGTGTGCACAGTATATTTCAAAAGAAATTATTGAAGCATGCAAGGTAAGGGTTCCCAATGCCCACTTCGAACTATTTATGAATATAATTGTTATATTTTGTTCTTGGAATCCATGATATTTTGTTCCTGTGGGAGGTACCATTAGTTATTCAAAAACCTGAATATGATGGATATATGTATTTGAAAATATTATTTTGTATTATTTTGTAGATTCATTATGACCAATTTTAACTCCTTAGCTAAGATTTTGGATGAAAATCGTTTGTCTGGACCAAACTATGTAGATTGGAAAAGGAACCTAATCATTGTTCTCATTGCTGTAAAGATAGCTCATGTCCTTAATACTGAGGCAACAAAACTTGCTTTAGCTGATGTCACTGAGGCGCAAAGAGATGCATTTAATAAGTGGCATGAGGCTGATGAAATGGCTAACTGCTACATAATGGCCTCTATGACTAATGTGTTGCAAAAACAATGCCAAGGCCTAGTTATAGCACAAGATATGATGCTGCACCTCAAAGAGAAGTTTGGAGAACAAAGCAAAAGTGCACGACAAACTACTATGAAAAATCTCATGTCCGCCAAAATGGTGGAAGGAACTCCAGTTTGGGAACATGTCCTGAAGATGATTTCTTTCATCAATGAACTGGATATGCTTGGTACAGAAATTGATAGTGAGACCCAAGTTGATGCGATCCTAGCATCTTTACCTGATTCTTTTAATTAGTTTATCATGAACTATAACATGAATAAGATGGTAGTGACATTGTCAGAGCTGCTCAACATGTTGAAAGCAACTAAGGATCTCATCAAGAAAGAAAAGCCTACTATAATGTTGGCTAAAAAATCTGATACTTCTCTTAAGTTGAAGCCTAAGGGTAAGAACTTTAAGAAAAAAAAGGGTCTCAATCATTCAATAAGGCTCAAGGTGACAAAGTGAATAAGGACACTGAGAAAAAGAAAGCAAAAGGAAATTGTTTCCATTGCGGTAAGCTTGGTCATTGGAAGAGAAATTGTCGCCATTATTTGGCTTCTTTGAAGAATGACAAACCTGTAGAAGGTATGCCTAATTTGCTCGTTATTGAAACAAATTTAATGGATGGTCCATTTGATTCTTGGTGTATAGATTCTGGTACAATCTCACACATTTGCAATGTGTTGCAGGGGTTCAAGGAGACCCGAAGGCTAAATGAAGGGGAGTTGATCCTAAAGATGGGGACTGGTGCAACTGTTGCAGCCACTGCCATTGGAACCTTTTATTTAGAATTATCTTCTAGTAGAACTCTTATCTTAGAAGATTGCTTATATGTGCCAGAAGTGCGAAGAAATTTAGTTTCTGTTTCAAAACTTGGTTGTTCAGGATATTCATTTCTTTTTACTTCTAAACTTGTTGTTAAGTTTAATAATAAATTTGTAACTTTTGGCATTTTACAAGATGGTCTTTATTTTTTGAGTTTTGTAGATAATTCTATTAATTGTGTTGAGAATGATATTGCTACCAGTATGTTATCTCTTAAAAGAAAAAGAGATGTTAATCCTACCTATTTGTGGCACTTATGGCTTGGTCATATCAATATTGATCGAATCAATAGATTGGTAAGGGATGGGCCATTGAATCTGTTGAGGGTAGAGCCTTATCCAATTTGTGAACCTTGCTTACAAGGGAAAATAACCAAAAGTCCCTTTATAGGAAAGGGAGCTAGAGCCACTGAGGTATTAGGATTAATACACACTGATGTTTGTGGTCCTATGAATCACATGGCAAGAGGTGGTTTCTATTACTTCATTACTTTTATTGATGATTATTCTAGGTATGGTTATTTGTACCTAATGAAACATAAATCTGAATCCTTTGAAAAGTTCAAAGAATTTCATAATGAGGTTGAGAAACAAGCTAGAAAATGCATAAAATTTCTTCTCTCTGATAGAGGAGGAGAATACCTCTTGGATCAATTTAAGGAATATCTAAAAGAAAATGGGATTATTTCGCAATTGACTCCCCTTGCCACACCTCAACATAATGGTGTAGTTGAAAGAAGAAATAGAACCTTATTAGATGTGGTTCATTCTATAATGAGCATGTCAGAGTTGCCAATTTCATTTTGGGGTTATGCTTTGGAGACTGCTGTTTATTTATTAAATAGAGTCCCTACCAAATTAGTTCCTAATACCCCATATGAGTTATGGACTAGTAAGAAACCAAGTCTAAATCACTTAAAGATATGGGGTTGTCCTGCACATGTTAGAAAGTCTAATATGGATAAGCTAGGACTTAGGAGTGATAGATGTTTATTTGTTGGCTATCCCAAGATGTCTACTGGTTTCTATTTTTATAATCCTAGTGACCAAAAAGTGTTTGTGAGCAGGAATGCTATTTTTCTTGAGGAAGATTATAGCTTAAATGAAAGTAGAGCAAAAGTTTCTCTTGATGAACAAACTAATAACCCAATGGCTGAGTTGAATGAGAATAATGAAGAGCAAATAATAGTACCTATTGAACCAAGCAAAATACAAGAAATTTGACGTAGTAAAAGGACTATCAAGCCTCCAGTTAGACTTACTTTGTTAAATGAGATTTATCTAATGGAGTCAAAGGAGTATGATAATGATCCTTTTACTTATCAAGAAGCAATGACTGATAAGGACGTTGAGAATTGGAATAGGGCCATGGAATCAGAGATGGACTCAACGTATACCAACCAGGTCTGGACCTTAGTAGATAAACCAGAAGGTACTAAGCCTATTGGTTGTAAATGGGTCTACAAAAGGAACATAGGACCTAATGGTAAGGTGGAGACCTATAAAGCTAGGCTAGTGGCAAAAGGGTATAATCAAAAGGCTGGAATTGATTATGAGGAAACTTTTTCGCCAGTAGCCATGCTAAAGTCCATAAGGATTCTATTGTCAATTGCTGCACATTATGATTATGAGATATGACAAATGGATGTTAAAACAGCTTTCCATTCAAGAAGAAATTTTTATGGACCAGCCAGAAGGTTTCATATCTCATGGTCAAGAATCAAAAGTGTGCAAGTTAATGAGATTTATATACGGCCTAAAGCAAGCATCACATAGTTGGAACATCCGTTTTGATGAGCCAATCAAATCATTTAGTTTCTCTCAAAATATAGATGAACCTTGTGTTTACAAAAAGGTTAGTGCGGGGACTATTACATTTTTAGTTCTTTATGTAGATGACATACTACTCATTGGCAATGATGTAGGAGCAATGTCATCTATAAAAGTATGGTTATCTAGTCACTTTGCAATGAAAGATCTTGGTGAAGCCTCCTATATACTCGGAATCAAATTGTTTAGAGACCGAAAGAAAAGGTTATTAGGACTTTCACAAGTCAATTATATTGACAAGATATTGGCTAAGTTTAGCATGCAAGATTCCAAGAAAGGGTTTTCACTTTTTAGACATGGATTTCATCTCTCTAATCAAATGTGTCCTAAAACACAAGAAGAGAGAGAGAGAGAGAGAAAATGAGAAATTGTCCTTATGCTTCGGCTGTAGGAAGTCTCATGTACGCAATGCTTTGGACTAGGCCAGACATTTGTTATGCAGTTAGCATTGTGAGTAGATATCAATCCAATCCAAGCTCTGAGCATTGGACAGCAGTGAAACATATCCTCAAATATTTAAATAGGACCAAACATTATTTCTTGGTGTCTGGTGGTGAGGATTTGACTGTCTAAGGGTATACAAATTCTGATTTTTAATTTGATATTGATGATAGAAAGTCAATTTCTAGATTTGTGTTCACTCTTGGCAAGGGAGCAATAAGTTGGAGAAGTTGCAAGCAAGATACTATTGCAGACCCTACTACAGAAGCAGAGTATATAGCTACAAGTGAAGCTGCAAAGGAAGCTATGTGGATTCGCAAGTTCATTCAAGAACTTGAAGTTGTTCCTTCTATTAAGTCACCCATTACTATCTATTGTGACAATAGTGGGGCTATTGCAAATGCAGTAGAACCAAGGGCTCATCAAAGGAAAAAATATATTGCACGTAAATATCACTTGATACGTGATATTATACAAAGAGGTGATGTAGCAATAACAAAGATTGCCTCTACCAATAATGTTGCAGATCCACTCACAAAGGCATTGTCTTAAAAGGTGTTTGAGAAACATTTCGAAGCAATGGGTATTAAATACATGTATGATTGGTTTTGAGTGCAAGTGGGAGATTGTTAGAATTATGTGCCCTCAAAAACAATACTATGCATTTTTATTTGATGATAAAATTTTATTTTCACATTCATAACTTTTATAGGTATATTTCATTGTTTAAATGTGGCATGTGATGTTACCTTTGTAGGAAAAATCATGTTAATGGTTAAGGAACCAAAGACAGGGAGTAATGATTTTTCATATATTATTAAATTGTTCTAGGCTGTGGATATTAATTGAATATTACCATTGAAGTCTACACTTGTTGTGCTGCTATATGATAAGATGATTTACTCCATCATTGAAGTAGTAACTTTCAGCAAACAAGTGGGTCTAATGTAACAAGTACATACACTGAATTGGATCCGATCAAGGACACCTTATGGAGTGATCATTGTTAATTAAAAGGTTGTTCTATCACAATTTTTCTATTGTCATCAAACATGAGGAGTTTGTGTATATTTATTTATTATGCACATAACTTTGACAATGTCAACTGGTGATGCCAATTTTAAAGGCTATATGCAGACACGTTGGGTTATGTGTGTAATGAGTAAAATATATAAATGCTCAACAATGAATCCACCAGTCTCTAAAGAAGATAGTATATTCAGTTGATTTTCATATTGAAGTTGCACTCAAAACAAAATTGGCCGGTGACATTTTTCTAAAATGTTTTTCATATGTATAATATTGTATATATATATATATATATATATATATATTTAAAGAGTTTTTTAAAGATATTTTGGAGTCCAATAGAAATTATGAAATCAAGAAATTAAGGGTCACATAAGCTAGGGACATGACAATGATATTTATCCAGTCCTAATGGCTTGTGGGAATATAGTATGGTGGAAGGACAGAGATATAAAATTGTATGAAATGGGACCTCATTTGTAATTCTCTAATCTTCAGGGGTCAATTGCAATGTGTTGATGGACATTATTGCAATACGTAGAAGTTCAGATATTTTCTTGATATGGTTGAGAAAATTAATAAATATTTTTGGAAAGATTTTCAAGATAAGTCAATAACATTCAAAAGGTTATTGATAAAATCCTACGGCTGAAGATTAGGAACCATAAGGATCCCACGTCCAATCTCTCTTTAGGGTTTTAGAAGTCTACTATAAAATAAGATTTTATAATATCATATTTAGTGGTTCGCCATTAGAACTACTGTGTGATACTGCAGTCTTCTAACAACTCAAAAGAAATAGAGAGAGAGACGTGAATACCTTGGGAGGCAACACGCTTGGTTTGCTAAGAGAGGTACGCAATTTTGTTATATTTAGAATCCATGGTTGTGTGGTACAACGATCTTTAAATGAAAATATGATTTTTGTTTTATATTGCTTCTGCAAAAGTTATCATTCAATTACTCCAAACTTTAAGAGTGTAATTTGTAACTTAGTCCAATAATTATATTACGCAATCAATATATGTGTAATATCCTCTCTCATAATGTGGGTCTCACATAGTTAGAAGGCCTACATATTGTGCAAGAGATGATGCATATGACAGATAAACAAGATACACTATAGCTTTATACCTAATTTATATTTATGGGGAAGAAAAATAATACGAACTATTAAACAATAGTATTTATAAACGAAGATATGATAGAAAATCAATAAGATATTTATTTGCAACTACATCATTCTTCTCACCACTTTTGATTTAGGATAAAGTTCCTAAGAAATAAAAAAACAAAAATAAATAAAAATAAATAAATAAAAGAGGAAAAAGGGAGAATTCAAGGATATTACACAATTACCATACTAAAAATATGCCATCAACTAAAATCATCTCCCACCAAAGTCCAAAACTACATGGTCTTTGACGCTATCATATACATCAGTAGATTTATTTCTAATATCATTTTTGTTAGAATCTGATGTCTCAGCAAGCAAGTGTTCAATCTCTTCAGAGTTGGAATCAACATTGATCTAGGAATGCTTCTCCATCTTTCTTAAATCCTCCAATTTTGTTATTACTTCCTTCATAATAGGCCTATCCTCCTCTTTTAATTTTAAGCACTACTTTGCAAGATTTTCCATTTCCCTCAATTGCTCGGCATTGCCTTCATTTGCTATACGTTTCTCAAGAATTTCAAACAATCTATTCTCTTTCAAAGAAAGAAGAAAATATGTAACAGGACTTCTGTCAACCTCAGGTTTATCAAATGATAGAACCTTTCTCCTTGTCAATAGCTCTATGAGGACCATTCGAAAACTATAGACATCACTTTTCTTATTCCATTGACTTGTGTAAGTATTCAGGGTCTAAGTATCCAATAGTTACTTGAACCATTGTTGCTACTTCTGTTTGGTCTAATGGAACCAATCTCGAAGCTCCAAAATTTGATACCTTTATTGTATAATTACTATTTAGTAATATGTTTGAAGACTTAACATCTCTATGGATTATAGATTATAGTTGTACAAGCTGTAGAGTGTAAATATGATAGTGCTTTCATTGTTTCAATAGCTATTCTAAGACAAATTTCCCATGATATGGTGGACTACTCGCTTTCATTATGTATGTACTCGAAGAGGGTACCATTAGGTATGAATTCATAAACTAATAAAGGAACTTGTAGACATTCAATTTTGCACCCATAATTTAATCATGGAGAATGACTTGAATGACCATCCATGTACCACAAACTGCATCACATGCATCAATTGGTTCCTGAATTACATGCATCAACTTTTCTTTGCATTACATGCATTAAGTCATTCATTACATATCATAAAAATGATCTTGAGATTCTAACAGTCGCAACGGTGTTTCCGGTTTTCAAATCAGGCCATTGGATCGAAAAATATTGCATAATCAAGTTTGCACAATCAACATGCATTGCGTCTAGGTAAGGTCGACCACACATGATTAGTTTAAATTAATTTTGATTAGTTAAGCCATTAAAATTAATTAAATAATTTTGTGATTAGTTGATAATTAGAGTTTAAAATAGGATTGCATGCATAGGAATAAAAGGGATGATTAGATAACGATAAAATTGTGGATAATCTAAATTTATCAAGATTTATTTTAGTATCTACAAGATAATTGTTCTTAAATAGCCTGAATTATCCAGAAAAGAGTTGAAAAATCATAAACGGAGGATGAAAACGCATCTAGGTACAAGGACCAGCCAAAAAACCCTAGGAGAGGAGTCCAAACGATACTTGAACATGAAAGAGTGTTTGGAGTCTAAAGGGCAATTCGGCACTTTTGAGGTGTCGAATGGCACTCTAAAAGGGCCGAATTTTCTCCTTGTGGTCTTTGGCCCAACGGCCTTCTGGTGATGATAAGGCACACCATTTTAAATCTTTTCGCAAAAGGATGTATCTGGATTCAAACCTTAATCGTCCATGCTTATTTTTTAGAGCCTTCTGGCCACTATAAATAGAGACTAGACCTCATAATTCAACACCTTTTTTTTTACACTCTGAAAGGCACATGTTTTGAGGCTCTCAAATTGCTAATATTTGCTGATCCTCTCTGAGATTTGCTGCTTAAGTTAGGGATTTTAGGTTTCAAGGATAATTGAGTAAGTTTCATTGAACCATAAAACATCCTCTCAAGAACAAGGAGTGCTCATGCAAGAGGTTGTTATCAATAGCCCTCTCTTTTTTATGCTATCTTTTTATGGCGATGAATGTTTTATCCATCGCATGAATTGTTAATTGAATGCTTGAAAATGTGTGAAAACACAAGAGCAATTTAGACCCCTAAATTAAAGTTACAGCTCGATTAATTTTACTCTAACTTAATACTAATTGCGGAATAGAGTAAATGCGAGTGGATAAACAAACAAGCTACTCTAACCCATAAACATTATAACACAGCAGTAAAATGAAAGGTAAAAGGGTAGGGAAGAATAATGCAAACACAAGATAACACGCCGATGTGTTATCAAAGAGGAAACTGAAGAACTCGACGAAAATCCTCTCCGCCGCCCTCCAAGTGGTAATCGATCCACTAGACAATTATTTGGGATACATGGGTTAGCAAGAGACCCTCCAAGCCTAATCTACCCGATGTACCTAAGCCCTCCAAGCTCCTACTCCAACAAGGCTTCTCAAAACCATGTCTTGTCTAGCTCTTCGGATCCTACAACAAGCACAATGTCACATCTTCCGTCCTTGGCTTCTTCCAATGCTTTCTAGCAGTACCAAAACCTCACTTGACACTCTGAAAGGATGCGGTAAGTGTTTGGGCTATCAACCTCTCAATGATATAGAAAAGGAGAGGTAGGAGTTGAGAAAAATCCATAAGATATTGTGTAGAGAATTGTGGGTATAACAATCTCTAGATCTCAAGTTTTATGGCTAGGGTTTTCTCTTTGAAGCACTCCTCAACTTTTGTGGGTAATGTGGGGTATATATAGTGTGGGTACAGAAAATGTGTATCAGATAGCATAGTCTGGGAAAACTAAATGTTTCGCGAGTGTCTCGCAGGAAGGCCTTACCCGCAAGCTACTCACAAAACACAGCTGTTTGCATCATTTTGTGGGAGGCTTAGTTGCGAGCTACTTGTGAAAACTCTTCTATCTTTAATTGCTTGAGTCTTCACACACACTCTCTCTCTATCATACAACTCTTACAATTAAATCCTACAATAAATACAGGGTATAAAAGATTGAATAAAATTACAATCAAATTTGGCACGGAATAAAAGCCAACAAAACACATAGTTATGAATTACAACTTTACATTAATTGTTGTTTTGTTTAAAACATGATTTTTTTTTTTTTATGTGATTGTTATAATCTCTTTTTTGAATGTCAATAATCTGCATGTGAGCAATTCTTTTTCTTAAAATGAAACAGATCTACATCTTTATTAGGTGTAGAACTGGATTTTTCTTGGAATAATATAGATCTGCATCTTTTTGAGATGCAGATCTAAATTTTTCTTAATTAAAAACTGATTTGTATCTTTTTTAGATACAAATCTAATTTTTCTTCAATACAAGAAAATTTGAAATAAAGAAAAAGACTAAACATAATTTTGTTTTTGTTTGTTTTCTTTAATTCATGTTGCATAAATTAAGATTATGAGTGAAACTCTCTTGTGTAAAAAATATTTTTCATTCTTTTTTTAACATATACAAACCAGATATGATTTTTCTATTATCAAAGAAACATTTTTTTTTAAATTATTATCTCAAAACAAATCTGATCTTTTATAAATCCAAAAACCATTTTTTTAGTTCTTCAAAAACAGATCTGATATTTTTCAAACCAAAAAAAATTATTTTGTAATAATAAAAATAGATCTGAATTTTTATCTCCAAAAACCAAATTTTCCTACATATTACAAAATAGATTTGGTATTTTGACAAATCAAAATCAATTTTTTTCTTACCAACCAAAACATATTTGAATTTTTTTTTTTTTTTTAAAAGAAGAGACTTCATTCATAAATAGATTTGTGTGATTTAATTTTTTCACATATTCAACATATGATTCATGACATGCATAAAATGGTACATTGGTCACAAGAGTCTAGAAGACTAGACTTTGTCTCGGCAAAATGGGTGCCTAACACCTTCCCATTCTGCAACCTAGCCTTCGGATTTAGGTCTTTGGCTAAGTAGAGTTAGCCTTGTCTTTATTTATTTATTTATTTATTTGGTAGAATGCAACTAGGACAAAAGCCATGTAATTATTTGGTAGATTGTAACTAGGACCCAAAGCTATGTAATTTTCAAGTTTTTCAAGATATGTAATTTTTATTCAATCAATGAATGGAACAATTTAGTCATGTATTTTATATTTAGTTTTTCTTATTTTTTTTATATAAAAATAAGTGGCGAATCCACACCACTTACCCAAAAAAGAGAGGTGCCTTAAAGGTACCCGAATCTCTTTTTGAGGGACACTTTTGTCGAGGTCTCTCACAGTGGCGACTCCACTAGGGATGTCAAAGGCTAAGCTTCGTATTAGACTTAAGTGACCAAATATGTACCTTTTTTTTGCTTGGTCTTGCATGATATAGTTGTTGTTTGTTTATTTATGTTTGATGGGACGTTGTATGATACTTTGGTGTATAGTATTTGTTGTTTGTATTGTTTGTTAAATCTTTCCCTAACTATCATAGTGTGTGCCATCAAAATAACAATGTATGCACCCCTTTTCAACAATTTTGTGGTGGTAGTAACCATGGATCACCGGTCTTCATTAGATTCGAGTACCCAGTGGCGAACTCACCAACTCATAGCCTAAAGTCACTGGATCATTTCTTGTTGACTGTAAAGGATAAATCATGTCGTTTGGACCAACGCAATGTTCATTACATTACAAGTTGGGAGGTGTAACGTCCTAGCTATGGGAAACAATGAAACAATAAACCCACCCTACAACATAATGACTTAGAACCTACCCTTAGGTTGGTCCTAGTCAAAACTGCATTGTATGTTGTGTGTGTTTGTTTTGATTGATTGATGGATGTGGATGGGGTCTTAGCTTTGATTAACTCGGCCAAGCCTGTCATTAAGGGAGAATCTGGTCAAGATCTGAAGGAAGGTTGCAAAGAAAACCAAAGCCCGACACTCAAGCTAGTAGCTCTAGTGCCAAGCCTGTCACTCCCATCACAACATCGAAGCCTTTAAGCATAGAAAAGACTCCACTGCTGCAACATCACAATCCCATCTTTGACCTCCAAGATGGTCCAAGCCACAAGAAATTTGAAGCTCCTAGCAATACGGTAGAAGAGGGAGAACACCCAAACACAAAGGAACCCATGAACACCCAAGAGCTACTCAACATCATGGTAGCCAGTCAAATTTAGCTGAGGGAAGACGTGAACTGTATGATGCAACAATTTCAGAATTCAAAGGGTAATCAAGAAGAGGACAAGACTAATTATGATCCACTAGCCCTACAGAATGAGAAGAAGATCAATGAGAGGATGAATAAAATGGAGGAAATGATTAGAAGAGCCCATAAGATGGAGGAACTTATGGACTACGACTCTCTCTCCCTATTCCCCAATACAAGGTAGCCACCCAAGTTTAAGATGCCAACTCTGGACAAGTTTGATGGGACCAACTGCCCAAAGTCCCATCTAAAGATGTATATAAAGGCTATGCAACCCTTAGGCATGACTGAGGAAGTACTTGCTTAGATGTTCCAAAACACACTGACCGGAGCCGCTCTTAGGTGGTTCCTCAACCTGGATGATGCAAGAGCTAGAAGTTGGGAGGACATCTACCGAGAGTTTCACAAGAAATACAAGTACAATATAAAAGCGGATATCACAAGAAGTGACCTTGAGACTACCAAGCAAGAGCCAAAAGAATCCTTCTCTACTTTCATTACTAAGTGGAGAGCCAAGGCCACACAAATGATGAGTGGGCCAAGTGAGGAAGAATAGTTAGCCATGGTTGTAAAGAATTTATTGCTTGTATACCATAAATACTTGTTGTGCACAATATTTTCCCAATTTCAAAGCTTTAATTGCTGCTGGAACCCAAATTGAGGATGCAATAAACAATGGCACTATAAAGAGTGATGACCTTCCAAGGTTTAGAAAGAATGTAGGGTCTAATTCTAAGGCTATAGGAATTTCCAATATTCATAGAAATTATTAGGTTCTAAGACTTTAGGAACTAAATGTATTAAAACTTCAATGTGTAATGTGTTGGTAAACCATGATCAAAACTTAGGGTCTAGATTTAGGCTGCTCAAAGTGTATTTATATGTAAAGTTGGAATCGAGTGATTGCAGAATTTATTGGACTAAATTTGCAAGGCTTGATCGATTAAAAATTAGACTCGATCGATCGAACCTCATGTAGATTGTTTTTTCTGTAGAATTTCCAATTCTGCCCAAGCCCATATAACATGAAGGGTATTATGTTTTGCTTCAAGTATAAAAGGAAAAACCCTAGCCATGTTTTAGATGGTTGATATGTTGTATGTGTGAATATTCTGTGAGATCTAGATTTGTTTACCTTTATATACACTTAGGGTTATCAAGATCAAGATCGATGTCAAGAACTTGGTGATCTCTTCGGTTGTTGTTTTGAGAAGCTATATGACTCAATTCCAACATAATTACTCTGATATAACTAGCTATTTTCGGTACTTGAATATTTCCTAGCTGTTCTGGCCCATTTATAGTTATTGCTTCTGTGAACATAGTAGCTAAATAATCCCAACGGGTTACATAAGGCAGATATTGTATAATAGTTTGGTTTTCCGCAATTTTTTCCATCCCTCTGTGTAAATAACCCAATATTGGTTCACAGTCAATAACATCTTCGCCGTCCAAAGTAACGACGAGTCGAAGAACACCATGCATTGACGGGTGGTGGGGGCCCATATTGACTATCATGAGATCCTTTCTTGTAACTGGTATATTCATAAGTTTTTCCTCGATTCATTCTTCTACGAATTGCGTAAAATGAAAAACAGTTTATCAAAATTCAAGATCTAATAAAGCAAATAGTTCAAAATGACTCTTAAAATTAATGAGTTTTTGATTCTCGAATACCCAACTGATTTATTAAGTATTTATAAAGTACTCTCTTTTTCTTTGACAAATAAGACAGCAATCGTTGGCGTTTTCCCAGAATTTTACGTAGACCTCTTTGAGAGAAATAGTCTTTTCTGTGCAATTCCAAATGTGAAGTAAGTCTTCTGATTTTATTGGTCCAACTAAATACTTGAAATTCAACAGATCCCCTGTTTTCTTCTTTTTCTTCTTGCGAAATAAGCGAGATGAATGAGTTTTGTACCATAAAAATGAATCGCCCCTCTCTCTTTTTTTTTAGATATTTTTATCCATATATTTATTGATCAGTAATAATAATTACACTCATTTTAATTTGCTATACACAATAATTCTTAATTTCATTAAGAAGTCTTAATTTTTTCAAACAAACTTACTTATTTTAGTAGTCAATAATCAGTAATCAATCCAATTTAAAAATTGTATTCGGATAGGATATACTATACACAAAGTATGGTCTATTTTTCCACTC
The DNA here is from genome assembly GCF_001633185.2 of Quercus lobata. Classification (NCBI taxonomy): domain Eukaryota; kingdom Viridiplantae; phylum Streptophyta; class Magnoliopsida; order Fagales; family Fagaceae; genus Quercus; species Quercus lobata. The sequence continues at coordinate 30,426,322 of NC_044912.1, read as the reverse complement.
ACAAAAAAAAAAAATAAATAAATAAATTAGACCTGAAAATAAATAAGATGACTTTGTTGATTCATTTCTAGATTGAATAACCTTAAAGAAAAGCACAAGTAGGAGAACTTGTGGTTGCTGTGGATCAAAGAAAGAAGTAGTCCATGGACTCAGAGTTGTCACGTGGTCGTGGTAGTAAGTTTCCTACTTGAGGAAGCAATAGGATGTTAGTGGTCTAAGTCTTATTGTACGAACTTCAATTCTTTCATAGTGGATCTGTTTTACCTTGAGGATAGCTAAGTTAAATCCTCCCCAGGTTTTTTACTGGTTTGGTTTTCCTAGGTTATCATATCATGTGTTCTTTATTTTTCCGCACTATTTACATGATATGATTTGAATGTGTTTAACCTAGATCTTTTTAATGAACTTTTTAATCAACTTGGCTTAATATTAGGTTAGACAACTTGTGTTTCAAGGGGTCTAAAAAGGAGCAAAAATGATCCTTATCAATTGGTTGCACCCATTGCACCTATGGAAGTACCCCAAGGGCCTAGACCCAAGAGCGAATTTCATGAGTTGTACATGCCCATGAGCCAAGTGTTTGATAAGCCAAAAGCAAAAGGGTTATTAAAGCCCTTTGACCCAAGACCAATTCCGAATCCCTTGCCCTCATGGTTTGATGTGAATAAAAGATGTGCCTACCACCAAGTCCTTGGTCATGACATTGACCATTGTTTCACCCTTTGTCATGCAATTCAAGACTTAATAGACAACAAAATGATTACGTTGCTTACAAGGCCTAGCATCTCTAACAATCCCTTTCCCAATCACAATTTTGGGAAAGGACGAAGGATTAATTGCTTGATGACCAAAGAAGAGAATAAGGAAGACCCATCCAACTTGATCTATGACCTACCTGAGTGCTTCATGATGACATGGGAAGAATTATTGGATAGGACCTCTACTACCACTATGGGATACGACATATGGAATGAGATACCAGAACAGGAAAACATCCAAACATCCACAAATGGGGGGAGACACTTCAAACCCAAGAGAATAGCCAAGCACCCATAAATGGTGGGAGACACTTCAAACCCCAAGTATATGACCAAATACTCATAAATAGGGGAAGACACTTCAAACCTTGAGACACTAATCCTAATGACTCAACTAAAATTGCCCACATCACAAGGGGGGAGACACTTCAAACCCCCATATCTAGAAACTGCCAACCCAGTGAAAGATCTTAATAGGTCTACCTAACAAACACCTGCTGAGGAAGATGAAGTTCTCAAGCAAGTACAGAAGACACAAGCTTACATATCCTTATGGGGTTTACTCATGGCCTCATACAAACACCGACAAAACCAAGTAGACTTGCTCAACCAAATCCAAGTCCCTATAACCATAACCACCCAGGATCTGAATGCTACAATTGGGTCCATCAATAGAGAACTTGCTATTTCCTATTCTAACAAGGATTTGACCAAGAAAGGGAAGCACCATAATGATCCATTGCATATCATTGTAGATGCCATGTTGAAGAGAATATCGATGGTTTTGGTAGATGATGGAAGTGCCTTGAATGTGTGTCCTTTGAAGACTACTAGCTGCCTTGGCCTAAGCATTGAAGACTTTGTGCCTATTGATCAACATATGAGGGCATATGACAACAGTAGAAGAGAAGTCTTCGGAACCATAACATTGGAGCTTACCATTGGACCAATGATCAAGAAGGTGGATTTTCAAGTCCTTAATATAGCATCATGCTTCAATATGCTCCTTGGGTGACCATGGATCCATGACACATAAGTCGTACCTTCTTCCCTATATCAAAAGGTTTGGTTTCCACATGAAGGGGCAATTGTGACCATCTATAGGGACACTTTGACTGTGCCTAAACCTGTTTATGGTATTGATTCCGAGGAGGAGCCATTGACTTTGGATGGCTTTTAGATTGAGAGGCCTAGTTTTGAAGAGATAGAAGAAGAATATGAGAAGATCCCAATGGACTTTGCTCCTTATGGTAATGATGGGCCACAAACTGAACGACCCCTTGTGATATAAATTAATTAATTAATTAGCCAAGTTATTAATTAATCAATTTATCATGCAAACACGTGGTAGCACAAAAAAATCACCAATAAACTAATTACGCAGTAGAAAATAAATAACACAGTGATTTATTTATAAATAGGGAAAACCTAACGGCAAAAACCCCACCGGGTGATTTTCAAGTCACCACTCCCGAAACTCCACTATTATCACAACAAGCGGTTACAAGTAAAGGAATCCAAGTATCTTACCAACCTATAGTTGAACCCTTACTCCAATACCCAATTGGACTTATTTTGTAGTGACAATTCCCCTTTCGATGCACGACTCCCAAGTACGTGACTAACCAATTTGATGTGTGGATCCCAGTACGTGGCTTACTCCTTTGCACGAATCCAAGTATGTGACTAACTCCACAACAACCCTTTGATTGTTTAGTTGATTTACAGCAACTTCACATAGAAACACTAATAAGATCTTCAATGTTGGTGCAAGAGACTTTCCTTGGTACAGAACCCAAAGGCTTACAAGAAACGCAGCAAGAACTCTTTCTTCTGTAGGAGGAGGCTAGGGTTTCAAAAAGAAAACCTTATAAAGCTCTCTAAGGTTAGGTTTTTCTTTTTTCACCTCCTTTAAATAGGGGTTTCATGGACTCTCCTATTCCAAATAGGTTTACACAAACCTTGGGCTTTCCTAGTCCAATAAGAATTATGCAAACCCACAAACCTTGGGTTTTCCCAGTCCTATAAGGATTATACAAACTCATAAACAAATAGCCTTTTAGAATAAAAACATTGCCGGCTATAATTTGAAAACCTGTAAGCTCGATTGATCAAGGAATCTGTCAAGCTTTAATGAATCTCGACAGATCGAGCTTCTATTAAGCAGGTATTAAGACCTGCAGATTGCACTTTTCTTGAACAGTTCTTGAGTAGTCTTCATGTTTTCAATTTAACCACTTGTAATGATCATCTTGAAGCTATTTAGATTTACCCAATTACAAGTAAAGTGCGTTTTGTTAAAGGATATGCCAATTACATAAAAATATGCCCCCAACAATCTCCCCCTTTGGCAATCCGTGACAAAACCACAAGAGTACATTGAATGTCATAGAATACATTCTACTTAAGATTACAGAACAAATAAGCCTAGTCTAAAAGATCTGAACCTTGGAAGTTGCTGCAAGAAGAAGGTTCAGAATCTTGACTTGGCTTTAACTTGTCTTTCCTGAAAGGCACTAAACAAAACACATCAAGGTACCATGTGGAAAATAATGACAAGTTAAATAAACAAGAAACATGTGTATAAAAAGAGAAAAGAAACAACATATGTGAGATAAAGAGTGAAACACATACATCACCATCAAATATAGAATCAACACATGATGTATGTAAATGATTACAAAACCAAAAGATACACAATACAAAGAAAAATATATCAATATCAATGTGTATCAAACTAACTCTCCCCTTAAGTTAGTTACAACAAAAAATTTCTTCCTTTTAACATGAAGTTCTCCTTCTAAGTTTATTACTCCCTTTGAGGAATGACATTTAATTCTCACATTTCTCCCCCTTTTTGACACGATTGTCAAAGGGCATAAGAAGCCAAAAGATATGACAGGAGATAGACAGAAAAACAACAAAGAGGGAACGAGGAGGACAAGGAACCATAGACCTACAAAAGAGGAAAAACAAGATGCTATGGACACAAAGAAAAAAAAAATGCAAAACAAAAAAAATGAAATGCATGCAAGGGGATCTCGATGGATCGAGAGGTGTCGAGACAGGTGTCAAGAGAACAGAATGTCGACCGATGCAAGTGTCGAAAAGGTATAGAGGAATAAACCAAAGACATAAGAACAGAATCTCAATGTTGGTGCAAGAGACTTTGCTTGGTTACAGAACCCAAAGGCGTACAAGAAACGCAGCAAGAACTCTTTCTTCTGTAGGAGGAGGCTAGGGTTTCAAAAAGAAAAACTTATGAAGCTCTCTAGGGTTCGGTTTTTCTTTTTCCACCTCCTTTAAATAGGAGTTTAATGGGCTCTCCTATTCCAAATAGGTTTACACAAACCTTGGGCTTTCCTAGTCTAATACGAATTATGCAAACCCACAAACCTTGGTTTTTCCTAGTCCTATTAGGATTATACAAACCCATAAACAAATAGCCTTTTAGAATAAAAACATTGCTGGCTATAATCTGAAAACCCGTAAGCTCGATCGATCGAGGAATCTGTCGAGCTTTAATGAATCTCGACAGATCGAGCTTCTATCAAGCAGGTATCGAAACCTGCAGATTGCACTTTTCTTGAACAATTCTTAAGTAGTCTTCATGTCTTCAATTTAGCCACTTGTAATGATCATCTTAAATCTATTTAAATTTACCCAATTACAAGTAAAGTGCGTTTGTTCAAAGGATATGCCAATTACATAAAAATATGTCCCCAACAGGTAACAACAATGTGGTAGCAATGATGAGAAGAATGAATTGCTTCCTTGGGATGAGTTTGGGGAGAGCTATGAAGAAGCCAACTGTTCAAAACTTGGCAATTCCTGCTGCTACACCACCTATTGGGCTAGGTTATAAGCCCACTGATGATGATTTGCTAGAAATGGAAGTAAGAAGGATGGCTTAAGCCAAAGCCAAAGAAAAAGGACTTCCTTGTCCTCCAGAACCTCTAAAGCCCTACACTTCTACATTGAATGGGAAGTTTGTAAAAACTAAAGAAAGTCAACATTATTGGGGATTCCCTGAGCCAAGATTTGATCCTATAACTAGAACAATGATGCCTGGGTTCAAGGTAATACTTGATTGCAACAACATGGTTGCAAAATTGAAAAAGGAAGATAAAACTTGGGTCCCTACTAATTGGGTTGATCACATGGATCTTGAAGCCATGGCTACACTCCTTGGAGATCCTATTTACAATAAAGAAGAAGAATACTGGGAGGCCTACCAGCATACATTGAAGAGTTTGTATGAACTAAGACCCAGTGATGGAGATAAGGAAGGGGGAATAGCCCCTAGTGATGATGAAGATGGAAGTGAAGACAAGAGTGATAGTAGTAATGACAACAACAGCAGTGATAGTGGATGTGATGATGATGACATATGCACCAATAGTGATGACAATAGTAATCACGATATAGAAGATGATGTTGAAGTTAACAAGTGGAGTGACACTAATAGTGACCAATACAGGTTGATAAATGTATTAGAGAATGCAAGGGAGGAGAATGCATAAGCGAATCAAATGTATCATGATGAATATCCCTATGGGCATCTTTTAGATTAGAGTGACATCACTAATTTCAGTTCAAGGTCTAGCCTTAGGTATGATAATCATGGAAGAGAAGTTCTAGAATTGGGGTCGTATTATGATTCAGAACCAAGTACACCAACCCTACATACTAAAAAGGAGGGTGACATAGATGCCAGGCTGGCCATTCTAGACCAAAAAATAACTGTCCATAGTCTCAAAATCATGACACTTGAGAATGCTAAACGTAATGAGGAGAAATAGAAGAAAGTAAGTCAGAAAATCTCCCTCAATCCACTGACTTGGGCAATAGATGCAAACCCGATCTATTTGATGAATGGATGGGTAGCATAGAGTGCCTGGATGCTTTTGTGACCGACAAGCCCACAAACATGGAAGTTGAAGAAGAAGTTATAGATTATATGGATGTAGATCCCATAGTATTAATGCTGGAGGAAGAAAGATTTTACTGGGAGCCACCTGCCATTATGGAAGCCATAGCCGAGTTAAAGAACTAGGCATGGGAGGAAGCTGCCCACCCCATGGAGGACTCTGTGAGGAAGATCAAGAACATCAAGTCAGTCACTTTTTCCAAGAAGATCAAGACCGTCGTGTCAGTCACTCTTGCTAGGAACATTGTTTTTTTTTTTCCTATTAAGTCTATTTCTGCTAATGTTTCTATTCTTGTTGAGTCTATTTGTGATAGTTTTCTAGTTGAGTCTGTTGAGTCTATAGAGTCCGTTAAAAACTCTTTCCCTTTTAATATGATTTCTGATTTTACATATTTGTTGGCTTTGAATGTTTTTATTTCTGAAATTGGTAAGAAACTCTTAATAATAAGGAATTAAAACATGGATATGTAGAACCCATAAAAGAAGAAACCCAACCCATTAACTTGGGAATTGATGATGATCTCAAAATGATCCAAGTTGGCAATACCCTAACCGCCTTAGAGAAAGATGCATTAGTGGCACTGCTGATAGAGTTCAAAGAGATTTTTGCCCAGTCATATAAAGACATGCCTGGGATTGATACAAATATAGTACAACATTGCATTCCAAGAGATCCAACCATGAAGTCGATCAAGCAGAAGTTAAGAAGAATAAAGCCAAAATGGACTCTCAAGATCAAAGAAGAATTAGAAAAGTAGTAAAATGCAGGATTCCTAAGAGTGGTAAACTATCCAGAGTGGTTAGCTAAAGTGGTTCTAGTACCGAAGAAGGATGGGAAGGTCCGAATGTGTGTAGATTTCTGAGATCTAAATAAAGCCGGTCTAAAAGATGACTTTCCTTTGCCTTACATTGACGTCCTGGTTGGCAACACAACAAGGCATGCGTTGCTCCTGTTTATGGATGGATTTTCAAGATACAACTAAATTAAGATGGCTCTAGAAGATATGGAGAAGACCTCCTTCATCACACCATGGGGGACATACTGCTACAGGGTCATGCCATTTGGCCTCAAAAATGCTGGTGCTACTTACCAACTAGTAGCCACTACTTTGTTGCATGATTTGATCCACAAAGAAGTAGAAGTTTATGTTGATGACATGATGTTGAAGTCCAAAGACCATGAAGGGCATATACCAACTTTGAGGAAGTTCTTTGGAAGAATCTGGTTCTACATTGATTGAATCTAAAGAAGTGTACTTCTGGAGTCACGTCTGAAAAATTGCTAGGGTTTATGGTAAGCTAGAGGGGAATAGAAGTTAATCCTAAGAAAATCAAGGCAATTGTAGAGATAAAGCCTCCAAGAACTAAAAAGGAGATCCGAGGATTTTTGGGGAGGATGCAGTATATCAGCTGTTTCATAGCCCAACTCATTATGACATGTGAACCAATACTCTAACTACTCAAGAATGAGGTCCCAATAGTGTGTAATGAATGATGCCAATAAGTCTTTGAAAAGATCAAGAACAATCTGATGAAACCACCTATACTTATCCCACCGGTACCTGAAAACCCATTGTTGTTGTATCTAACCACTACAGATACAGCAATAGGGGCTTTACTTGCTCAATACCTAGAGGTTACTAGAAAGGAGAATGCAATTTACTACATCAACAAGAAGTTGTTGCCTTACAAAGAGAAGTATTCACCATTAGAGAAGACATGTATAGCACTTGTATGGGCAACCCGTAAATTCAAACATTACATGTTTGCTTACAATGTCCGGTTGATTGCAAGAATGGATCCTTTGGAAAAACCTGTACATGATGGAAAGACTAATAAATGGGTTTTGCTTCTGTCAGAATTTTGAATTTTGATATTAAGTATGTGACTCAGTAATCTGTGAAAGGGAGAGCAATTGTTGATCACCTAGCCCATTGTTCACCACAAGAATCTAAAGAGATCCAAGGAGACTTTACGGATGAAGACATCATGGAGATTGAAGTAGAATCATGGAAGATGTATTTTGATGGAGCAACAAATCAAAATGGAAGTGGAATTGGAGTTCTTTTAATTTCTCCAAAAGGGACACACATTCCATTTTTTGGTAGACTCAATTTCCCTGCCACTAACAGTGCCACAAAATATGAAGCTTGCACTATGAGCCTATAAGTAGCTTTAGGCTTAGGAGTAAAAGAATTGGAGGTATACGGGGACTTAACTTTAATAATCTCTCAAATACAGAATAAATGGAAAATTAAAGGAGAAAGGCTTATGCCTTATCATCAATGTCTTCAGAAGTGGGCATCAAAATTCAACAAGATCCAATATCAGTATGTGCCAAGGATGCAGAATCAAATCGCAGATGCTTTAGCGACCATGGCATCCATAATGGATAGGCCAAAAGAAGATGAAGCTAGACCGATAGTGTTGGAACAAAAAGAAGAACTAGCCTACTGCATGACCATAGAAGAAGATAAGGAAAAGAGTGGGGAAGATGAATGGTATTCCGACATCCTACAATACCTCAAAAATGGGACATACCCGTAGTCTACAAACAAGAATGATCAATTAACCATCCAAAGGTTGTCTACTAATTACATCATTTGTGGACAAAAGCTTTATAGAAGATCATATGATGAAATTCATCGCCTCCGTGTAACCGCTAAGGAAGCACAGCAAATAATGGAAAAGATTCATGAGTCAAGTTATGGGCCACATATGAATGCACACATGCCGTCAAGGAAGATAATGAGACAGGGCTACTACTAGACCACTATGGAAGCTAATTGTGTGGCTCATGTTCGAAAATGCCATCAATGCCAAGTCCATAGAGATCTGAAACACATGCCACCCATACCATTACATACTATGACATCGCCCTAGCCATTCTCTACATGACTAATAGACATTATTGGGAAGATTCACCCAATAGCATCCAGTGGCCATGAATTCATACTTGTAGCCATTGACTACTTTACTAAATGGGTAGAAGTTGCTTCACATACTTGGTCACAAAACCCTATGGTACACGCATGGTAAACTACTACAAGACAATTTTAAATAAGTGAAAAATGTATTTTCTTTTACTGTTCATCACAACAGTTTTTCGGATTACAAGTAAACATTCAAAAAATTACAGCTTTTTATTTCTCTCTCTAAATGCCATAACATGCTTCTAAAAATTACAAATCTGAAAATTAAAAATTACTTAAACTTTTAATTTTAGCATGCATATAGGATTACATATATCAGAGATCATGGCATCATTCAAGAGTGAAAACAAGCATAAAATGGCTCTGATACCAATGTAGGGTTTTGTAACCAAGGAGCTTTTCGATCTTCATTGTATGATGAATTGAAGAACTTTGCAGCCAACAACCTTCTCTAGTTGGTGATTGAAGTCGCGTACTGGGATCTGCGCAATTGGTTAGTCACGTATTGGGAGCCGTGCATTGAAAAGAGAGATTGTCACTACAGAACAAGTCCAATTGGATATTGGGGTAAGGGTTCAACTGTAGGTTGTTATAAGGTACTGGGATTCCTTTACTTGCAATCGCTTGTTGTGATAATAGTGGATTCTCAGGAGTGGTGACCTTAAAAACACCTTGTGGGGTTTTTTCCGTGTAGGTTTTCCCCATTCGTAAACAAATCACCATATCAATTTAATTTCCACTGCATACTTAGTTTAATTGGTGATTTGTTTGTGCTACCATACATCTTGCATGTTAATTTGATTAATTAATAAACTTGGCTAATTAATCAATTAATTTATCACAAGGGGTCAATACATTCTTAGCCTATCATGAGAGATGTTTCTGAAAGCCTAACATGTTGATTGGATCTATGGTTAAGTAGCTTGCTTGATTGCATTCATCTCTATGTGTTTTTCCTCTCTTTGAAAAAATGCTTTTTATCAAGCTCGATAGCTTCTCAACAGATCCTCGACAGATTAACTTCTATTGAGCCCCTATTTCTTCTTGTCTCGACAGAAGTTAATGCAATCTCAATCCATCGAGCTTTCTAGACTTTGTCTCGATAGCTTCACGACAGCTTCTTGATCCATCAAGAAACTTTTTGTCTAGCTGATAGATCCTCGACAGATTCTTGATCCATCTAGGTTGGCTTTTGCTTAATAGCTGCTCGACAGCTTCACGATTTGTTGAAGACCTTGCATACATTGTTTTTCACATGTTTTGCATCATTCTATTATCTTCTCGTCCATAGCATCATGTTTCATTCATGCATTTATATGGATTCCTTATGCCCCCTTAATCATCTTTGGTCATCTTTATGTTTCTCCGGTGAAGTTTTATAGTTTCTTATACCCTTTGTCAATTATGACAAAAAGGGGGAGAAAATGTTGTTTCTTTTTAAGATGATACATGTTAGGGGGAGGAATACACACCTTTGTAAAGGGGAGTTGTGTTTCATCTTGTTAAGGGGAGTGTTTACCTCCTTATTATTTTAGAAGCTTCTTTTAGCTTCTTGCACACTGGTCTTGTGACCATTTTTACATACATTATACTTATCTTTGATATATATATATGATGTATGTCTTCTTCACCTACCTCTATATGTGTTGTTTCTTTTCTCTTTTTATACACATGTTTCTTATGTATGCAATCTTATATTTCTGTGCATTAAAAGGAGAGATTGTCACTACAAAAAAAGTCCAATTGGGTATTGGGGTAAGGGTTCAGCTGTAGGTTGGTATAAGGTACTGGGATTCCTTTACTTGCAAATGCTTGTTGTGATAATAGTGGATTCTCGGGAGTGGTGACCTTAAAAACACCCAGTGGGGTTTTTGCCGTGTAGGTTTTCCCTATTCGTAAACAAATCACCTTGTCAATTTAATTTCCGCTGCATACATAGTTTAATTGGTGATTTGTTTGTGCTACCATGCATTTTGATCTTCATTGTTGATGAAGTGAAGAACTTTGCAGCCAACAACATCTTCAAGTTGCTGGAGTTAGTAACATACTGGAAGTCATGCATCATTGGTTAATCATGTACTTGGACTCGTGCAAAAGAGTGGTATTCATATATTGAAGAGTTTATATGTTTTGAAGTGGTAGAAGGTTTCTACTGCAAGTTTATCTACGGGGATTGTAGAGTCTAGGGATAAAGGTTTTGTACTAGATCTGAAACTTCACTTTATTATAGTGGATTACTTTTCGGGGAGGTTTCCCCCCAATTTTTTTACTGTGAAACTAGTTTGTTTCATTGGTTTTCCTGGGTCAACATATCTTGTCTTATTTACTATTCCGATGTGCATAATATTGATGTTAGTTTGTTTTAACAAAGTTTATTCGTAATAAATCTAATTAACAACTTGGGTTTAAAACTTATTAATTCTATCAACTAGGGTCTAGATTTCCTAACAACAAGCCACAAAACTTACTTGCTTAGTTATGCATTGAGATTCTCATCTAAGCTGTAAGAGATACAAAGTTTAGAAAACTTTGTTTCAATGGCCATCCAAGGTACACAAGTATCAATATACACATACACACAATGTTTTTGTATTTTTCAATTTTATTTTTATTTTATGAAAATAAAATAAAGCAAAAACTGAAAAGCAACCAAGCAAAAAACATAAAGAAGCAAAAAAAGCATAAAACTAAATGCAGATGCATGAAGAAAGAGGAGAAGATCATTCCATGGAGATTACACTAATGTTTTGGCATAGGAATTCAAAGCGCTTGCTATCAAGAGGCTTAGTGAACAAGTCGGCCTTCTCATCATCACTATGGATGAACTCAAGAGTGAATGTGCCATCTTTGACAAGCACCCAAATGAAGTGTTGTTGTACCTCTATATATTTTTTCAAGAATGTTGAACAGGATTTTTAGAGATGTTAATGGCACTAGTATTGTCACGATAAATGGTAAGATGTTCTTGACGAATACCATAATCAAATAGGAGTTTTTGCAACCACAGAAGTTGGGTACAACAGCTACCAGTAACAATGTATTTAGCCTTAGCAATGAATAATGAGATGGAATTCTACTTCTTACTCATCTAGGAGACAAGATTATTACGCACATAAAAACAACCCCCCGAAGTACTTTTTCTATCATCAATATTCTAAACCCAGTCTCCATCAAAATACCCAACCAAGACATCATTGGTGTCCTTGCTATACCACACTTCGAAATTGGCAGTGGATTTGACCTATTTTATGATTCTTTTTAAGGCAATCATATAAGTCTCTTTGGGGTTGGCTTGATATCTAGCACAAACTACTACACTGTAACTAATGTCAGGTCTACTAGCAATAAGGTAAAGGAGACTACCTATCGTGCTTTTATATAAAGATGAGTCAACACTTTTGCCCAACAAATCAACAGTGAGTTTAACATTTAGGCTCATAAGGTTCTAACAGAACTAGCAGATTCCAATCCAAACTTTTTCACAAGATTTGTAGCATATCTAGATTGAGATATGAATATACCTGACTCTTGCTGACGAAGCTGTAATCCAAGGAATTAATTCAACTATCCAATCATGCTCATCTCAAACTCGGCCTGCATAAGCTTTGAAAAGTTTTAAGCAAGTTCATCCTTTGTAGACCTGAAGATGATATCATCAACATAGACTTAAGCTACTATCAACTCGCCATTTTCCTTTCTAATAAAAAGAGTTTGATCAGCTTGTCCTCTTGTGAAACCATGTAAGAATAAGTATTCTGTAAGCCGATCATACCAAGCTTTAGGCACTTGTTTTAATCCATAGAAAGCCTTATTGAGATACAACATATGATCCAGAAAGTGTGGATCAATGAAACCTTTTGGTTGAGCAACATAAACATCTTCTTTAAGAAATCCATTCAAGAATGTAGTCTTCACATCCATTTGGTAAAGCTTGAACTTCAAGTGATAAGCTAGGGCTAGGAGAACCCTAATGGATTCCATGCGAGCTACAAGTGCAAATGATTCATCAAAATCCACTCCTTCCACTTGAAATTATCCTTGGGCCACTAGACGAGCCTTATTGCAGATCACATTGTTGGAAAAATACATGTTTGTATCGCAAACAAAACATATGCAGGGGAAAATTAACGGATCTACTTCATTCACAATTGATAACATGTACTATGTAAATTTTAGAATATAAGAACAAGAGAGTGTACCTTGGTCTGGTGAAATTCAAAACCAAAGATTGGAAGTACTTGGGAACACTTTTAATCTTCACTCCAATTCCACTTGTGCCCAAGAAGTGTGGTCTCTCAATCAATTTATATATTTGTGTTCAAAGGAGAATAAGAGAGTGTCGAACACTCACATACAAACCATTTCATTCTCTCACAAAATTCTGTATGTTTCTCTCCTTATAACTGATTATCTAATTAGGCTAACCTCTTAGGTTATTCCAATTAGGCTTTAGTATGTGGCTTGGAGTGGGACTAAAAGGGAACAAATAAGACACTAGCTCCAATAGGTCTTGGGCTTTTCTATCAACTCTTGACAAGTCCAAAGTTACCATTAATTATATTTTATGTCACTAAATAAATATAATTGTACTCTAGGCCTTATTAATAAATTATATCCCAAGACTTTATTGTACATGAAACTCCTTCATAAAATATTCATAGTATTACAAAGTCATGAATATAGACTGTCACTTTGAAAATTACTACATCTTAATCCCTAAGTACCCGGTTTGATCCTTTAAGTTTTTCATCATATATTTATGAAATCCAATTTTATAAATATATACTTTAGTAACTCCTTACTAAGTAGTTAGGCCTAACACTCTGAATAACCAAACGCATTAAACTTATCTCAAGGGAATATTTTATATCTCCGTTAAGAAATTATGAATTTCATCTTGAAAATATATGTTCCATCAACACTAAATGTGGCTACCCAATATACTGAGATTTTGATCATAACTCTAGATCTCACTCCTATATATTAAAGCAACCTACACTTCATAATCAGGTCCATTATTCTCTTAGGATTAAGATTTGATGTAAATAGAAGTCGTGAGATTTATTATTCATTTGACAGTCGTTAGGAGAATAATAAATCTCATAGCGGTCCAGTTCAATATGTCTTAACTCTTAAAACATATCAACTAGAAGTCTCCACTTCCATGATTAAGACAAGTCATCTTAGTTGATATGTTATAGTCTTCACAGATGAAATACCCAATTTCATCACCGACTAAGAACTAAAATTCTGAGTTTACAAAGAACTTGTGACTTATATCTTCTGTAACTCGCATAAATCGTATACTATGCATCTCATGGACTATATGATAATGTCCAAATATTCATGTTACCATTATTTTAGATAAAAATAAAACAACTTTATTATTTACAACATTAAGTCATACATAATATTATACATAGCATCATCCAATAGGATTTCAGGGCACTAATCCTAACTATCTCCCACTTGCCCTAAAAACTATTGTGCACTAATCTAACTCTCATTCCCTCCAAATGTGACTCAAATGACCTTTGTGGCAAGGCTTTGGTAAAGGGATCTACTAGATTATTTGCACTTTCAATCTTTGCTACTACTACATCTCCTCGAGCAACAATGTCTCAAATGATGTGGTACTTTCTCTCAATATACCTTCCTTTCTTATGATTCCTTGGATCTTTGTATTGTGCAACCGCTCCGTTATTGTTGCAAAACAATGTGATAGGAACTTGCTCCATTCTCACAACACCAATATCAGAAAGGAATTTCTTCAGCCAAACAGCTTCCTATACTGCTTCACAGACAGCAACATATTCAGCTTCCATGATAGAGTCAGCAATACAAGATTACTTAACACTCCTCCAACTTATGGCTCCAACTCCCAAGGTGAATACACAACCTGAAGTGGACTTTCTAAAATCAAGATCTGATTGAAAATCTGAATTTGTATAACCAATGGGAATCAAATCTCACACCGGTAAATAAGCATATAATCTCTTGTTCTCTTTAGATACTTGAGAATATGCTTTACAGGTTGCCAATGTTTTGGTTCTAGATTTGATTGATATCGGCTGACTCTGCCAACTGAATAATAGATATCTAGTCTAGTACAAAGAATGGCATAAATAAGACTTGCCACTGCAGAAGTATAAGGAACTTGTCTCACCATATTTTCTTCCATAAGAGTCTTAGGCCTTTGGTCTTTAGACAGAGGAACTCCATGTCTAAAAGGAAGTAATCCTTTCTTGGAGTTTTGTATGCTAAACCATTCTATAACCTTATCTATATACCTAGCTAGTGACAAGCCTAACATCTTATTCTTGCAATCTCGCCAAAGCTTGATCCCTAGAATAAAGTTAGCCTCACCCTCAAGTCCTTCATATCAAATTGGCTTGACAGCCAAACCTTTACTGATGACATTACCCTTACATCATTTCCAATGAGTAGAATATTATCAACATAAAGCACTAGAAACATTACTACTTTATCTCGATGTCTTTTGTACACACATGCTTCATCAAGATTTTGTACAAAACCAAATGACTTGATTGCTTGATCAAATTTGATGTTCCATGACCTAGATGCTTGCTTAAGTCCATAAATAGATATTTTCAACTTGCATACCATATGCTCTTGGTTCTTTGCTATGAAACCTTCTGGTTGCATCATATAGATTTCTTCTTCAAGATTGCCATTCAAAAATGCAGTCTTGACATTCATTTGCCAAATCTCATAATCATAATGAGTAGTAATGGATAAGAGAATTCTAATAGATTTAAGCATTGCTATTGGTGAAAAGGTTTCTTCATAATCAATACCTTCTTTTTGTGTATACCCTTCGCCACTAGCCTTGCTTTAAAGGTTTCAACATTTCCATCTATCTCTCTCTTCCTCTTTTAAACCCATTTAAAACCAACAGGTTTAATGTTGTTAGGTGCCTTTACAAGATCCCAAACTTGATTGGAATACATTGAATCTAATTCAGATTTCATAGCTTTAGCCAAATGATATGCATCTATATCATTCATTGCCTCTTTATAAGTGTAACGATCAGATTCGACCTCTTCTAAGATAGCTTTATCAACTATACGCTTTCTTAGTGTAAGTTCATTCATATTTCCCACAATAACTTCAAGAGGGTGATTTAGCTTAATCCTTGAGGAAGGTCCTTTCTCTTCATGGGATTTAGACTTAGGTGGTGTAGGAATATCTACTGAAACTTCTTCAACACTTGGAGAACTTGGAGAAATAGGCTCTTGATCAACTTCTTCTTGAATAGCCTTAGGCTTTGAAGGAAGAATTTCCTTAGGTATTTCCTCACTGCTTTTCTCAGAATTATAATTTGAAGCTTCATCAATAACAATATTAAGAGTTTCCATCACCTTGTTGGTCCTTTTATTGTACACCTGATAAGTTTTGCTTGTGGAGTCAAACTTTCTCATATTCTCTCTATCCTTGAGAATGAAACAAGTACTTCCAAAAATTCTGAAATACTTCACATTCGGCTTTCTTCCCTTCCATAATTCATAAGGAGTCTTCTTTATACCGGGTCTAAAATATACCCTGTTAACCGTATGACATGCAGTGTTGACTGCTTCTCCCCATAGATTCCTGGCCACATCTTTATTGTGAAACATGGCTCTAGCCATCTCCGGTATGACTCTGTTCTTTCTTTCTACTACACCATTTTGCTGAAAGTAATAGGAGCAGAGAATTTTTAAGATATACCAAATCTAGTGCAAAAAAGATTCCATGTATGAGTTCTCAAATTCTTTACTGTGATCACTGTAAATTCGTTCAATCTTCATGTTCTTCTCATTTTGCAATCTTGTACACCAAGCTTCAATGTACTCAGGAGCATCTAACTTGGTTCTTAGAAGAATGACTCATGTATACCTGGCAAAATCATCTACTACAACCATGACGTATCTCTTTCCTCCAAGAGATTCAATTCTAGTTGAACCCACGAGATCCAGATGTAGTAGCTTCAAAGGTCTAGATGTAACTGATGTTTGAGTGCTTGGATGTTTTGCTGGCGTCTGTTCAAGCTGACATGTTCCACACACAACATTGCTAACCCTGCTGAGCTTTCGTATTCCCAACACTAATTTATGCTTAGATACAATTGATAGATATTTGTAGCTAACATGTCCCATCCTTTGGTGCCATAGGTCTTCATTTGGCAAACGAATAATATTGCACACAATATTAACATCAGGTACCAATCCATAGCAGTTATCTAGAGTGCGGACTCCGCTTATGAGTTTATTCCTAGACTCATTCAACACAAGGCATTTCCCTTTTGAGAATAGCACCATGAATTCTTGATCACATCTGTGACTTATGCTCAACAAGTTCACTCTCAGACCTTCTACATACAACACATTTGTAATGTCTGGTAGTCCAAGTAGAGAGAAAGTTCCCTTCCCTTTTATTTGTGATTTGCTCCTATCACCAAAAGTGACATTTCCACCTTTCTTAGACTCGAAAACCTTAAAGAGAGAACAATCTCCAATCATATGTCTTGAGCACCCATTATCAAGGTACCACAAACATTGTCCATTACCTTAAATGCAAACTTCATCATAAAGCACACTTCATGCTTGCTTGACAAATCAGTAGGAATGGTTTTCTCTCTCATCTTCCATTTATGTAAAATATCTTTAATTTTCACCTTTCTTAGATGAACTCCTTTGCACATTTTCATTGTGAGGCAATCTAGTAGCTACTATGGTAAAAGCCCCATATGCTATCAAATTCATAGAGTCTTTATTGCAGGAAAGTAGAATAGGTATATATGTGGATTTGTAATTGGGAGTTCCTCTTTCAAGACAAGAGCGAAGCAGCGTTCCATTCTTTTCGGCGACATCCTTCTGCATTGGCGGCAAGTAGAGTGCCACAATCCCATTCATTCAATATATGATGGGATAGTGCAAAGAGAGGCCAAAAGGCATAGTACCTTAAGGGTTGTCCTGCAATAAAGCTGACAAGTGAAAAAACTTTCTTTTGACAAACGGCACAACAAATGCATTCATCACAAGAGCCGAGTTCACTATAGCTGAAGCGAACGACCGATCAAAGGCTACCGACATGACCTCAAATAACAAGAGGAGAGGCCACCTGTCGGTGGCATTCTTCAAGTCATATGAGAACACATGGCGTTCGCCCTCTAATCTATCTTCTTTGTCACACTAAGACCTTTTTCAAAAATCATCAAGATAGCTTTCAAATAACTTTTGGACTAACATTTTCTGGAACACTCAATCAAATAGAGATTAAAAAAGCAAGATGTATTTGAAATAAAAGATCTTTTCATGCTGTTTGTAGCCATGACAACAGGGGTTAATAGATCACACAACAAATATTAACCTCTTTGGCAAATTAATTAATTAATTATCAAAGTTAATTAATTAAGTCAATTTAACATACAATAGCGTGGTAGCACAAAAAAATCACCAATTATACCAAATGCAGCGGAAAATAAAATTGACACAGTGATTTGTTTACGGATGGGGAAAACCTCCAAGGCAAAAACCCCACCGGGTGAATTTAAGGTCACTACTCTTGAGAATCCACTATTATCAAAACAAGCAGTTACAAGTAAAAGGAATCCCAGTATCTAATACCAACCTACAGTTGAAACCTTACCCCAATACCCAATTGGACTTGTATTGTAATGGCAATCTCTCCGTTCAATGCACAAATTCCAGTACATGACTAACCAATGATATACGGATCCTAGTACGTAACTAACACAACAACTTGGGGAAGATGTTGGCTAAAAAGTTCTTCAGTTCATCAACATGAAGATCAAGAAGCTCCTTGGTCACAAACCCCTTGGTTCAAAGACACAATAGCTTCTACAAAGAGAATGATGAACTAGAGTAATTTCTGTCTCTGGTCACATAATGCATATAGGGATTTCTAATTCCTTGTCATTCACATTGTGACTACCTTTAAAATACTCTTTATATATGTCTAGGGTTATGAGGAAAGAAACCCTACACAAATACATTTTGGTATGCGTGTAATCAGATCTAAAAAGTTTGTTTTCGTAATTCTTGATATATACAGCTTCTGTCGAGCTGCTGTTGAGCTTCAACATTAAATCTTGATAGATTACTTCTGTCAAGACATCTGTTGAGCTTTAATGAACAACACTTCTTTGCTTGTTTCTTGGACAGATTTGCATGGCTTTAACACTTGACTTGAACAACATGTTTCTTGAAGTATCAAACCATCCGAGATCTACCCAATTACAAGTAAAGTGCATTTTGTCAAAGGGTTAGACATCACATGTGTCCCTAACAATCTCATATATGTCCTAACAATATATATATATATATATATATATATTTCCCTGCTTTTTTAAAAACAAGATCAATAGATCTAAAATTTTCCTCTCTTAAAATTTTAAACCTTCTTCATCTTCCTTCCACTTTTGCCTTTTCTTTTAAGAAATATGTGGGTGTTTCACATGAAATTGAGACTCAAGCACTCAAACTGGCTATTGGCCGTCCAATAGGGAAGGGTACTCATTGCTTGATAAACAAAGTGTTCAGTTAGGAATTGATTTGGAATTGTCTCTATCTAAGGTTCTACCAATATTTGAATTCTATTCTTCATCTCAAATTTAGATAACTAGAAAAGCAAAACTTTATCCCTTTTTTTTTTTTTAATTTGTAATGGTATTTTTTGGATAGTAAAATGTTATAGCTCTAATTAAATACTATTAAATGTTGTAGTGGTGTGATCAAGATAATTTGTGTTTTTTTGTACACCATACACTAAGAAAGAATCTATTTTTAGGCTTTTGACGACACTAAGTATCCTTTAGCCATTGTGTTGAGTTTCTTGGTTTGGAAACCTATTCTAGCAAATAGGTGTTCTTACTACTTACTACTTATAACCCCCCACACCAAAAAAAAAAAAAAAACAGCAGCTAACAGGTGCAACTATGCAAGCTGATTATAAATGCGATTGCAGCTTCACTACTATAAGGCCAATCTGCCATACATACAATTACATAATAGTGCTAGCCTCATACAAAATATTCACCAAGTAGTTGAAAGCATGAAACTTCCACTCCAAATTATTTCCAAAGTTTCATTTAGGATCAATTTTAAATTTCTAAATTCTATTAAGATCATTGAAGAATACCATATTCACAAATTATGCTTTAAATCCTAATATTTTATGCATGTATTTAGTTAATAACTGGGATTTCTACTATGATTTTTTTTTTTTTTTTTTGGTAGTCCTCTTTTTTGGTTTTCCTTGGTTCTTAATCTGTCACATATTAATTTTATATGATCTTATGGATTATGTATTGTTGGCTTTTGATATCGAATACTTATAAACACATGGGTCTTATGCTTACAAGCTCTTCTATTTTTTGAGTAAGGGTTAATTTAGAGCATTTATTATAATTTGGGATTACTACATTTTTCAATCACAAAAAAACAAAAAAACTTAGGGGTGTGATGAAAAATTATTTCACAACACATAATACTCATCACACCCCTAGGTACTTTTTTGTGATTGGAAAATGTAGCAATCTCAAATTATAGCAAATGCTCTAAATTAATCTTTACCCAAAAAACAAAAGACGCACGTGCTCAGAGGCTATATATATATAGAACTACAACATAATATATGATGAGTCCAGAAAAATAATTAATGACCATCATGGAAAAAGATAAGTAACCGCTCAACACATTCAATAACGACCATCAAAGGTCTTGAACTCTCATCAAGACAAAGAATGTTACAATTAGGGTAATAATCACACTCATTTATTTCCAATTACTACCTAAGTCACCTATAAAAAGTACAATCTGTCTCACTTGCTAAGGTACATCAAAAACTACTAAAAAACACTATCTACATATGAAAGATATGGGCTGACACTAACTTAAGCATCGAAGTCTCCCCCTTCGAGCACAACCCGGTAGTATCTTTGATCTACCTCTCATTTATCTTGCAGGTCTTACAAGATCGTCTAATGCTCTGGACTGAACAAGTGGCCCAACTGACAATTTTGGCATCATCAATTTGGCGCCATTTTTGGGGACCAGCCAAGACATTGTTCTCTTCCCATGACAAAGGGTCACTTAGTTCATTTAAAAGATATGAACACCATGATACCATAGTTAGTCTTGGTCAGTTAGATGGAAGGTGGTGTAAAGATCCTCTGATAGAAGAAGATCTACCCGCGACAAAAGCAGTCTTGCAGTGTCTTCCAACCTAAAGGGACGAGCACATGAAATTTGGAGGCCAAATCAAATCACCTCAACGTGATTTGGCAAAAAATGTCATCATATTACTGTGGGTCAATGATCCTTGGCACAAACGAGATGGTTTGCGTCAAGAACCCAAGGTAATTCTTATACCTTTATTCAAAAAAAAAAAAAAAAAAAAAAAAAAAAAAAAGAGAATGCTACAGACATAAACTATTTTACAACATATTTACAAACTGCTGTTATGGCTTTAGTATTTTCCAAATAATTATTGCAAGTAAAAATGTGAAATAGTTTGTGTCTGTAGCAATACTAAAAAATAAAATAAAAATAAAAAATAAAAAAGAAGAAGAAGAAGTAAGCGCAAAGATAAAATCGCCCCAAAGATACATGGCCTAACCCACTAAACCTTTCTTTGAGTATGTTTAAGGGGTTCCTAAAGTTATTTTTCTACGTGATACTATTACATTTTGCTTATGATTTTAAATTCCTAGATTACTCCAAATAGGTCAACCATAGTAATGGTTGTCCCAAATCACACCTTTGTTTTTCTATATTTATTTTAGATCCAATTTGATCATACCAAAGTTGCTTTATATGGTGATATATAAATTGGAGGAATGGGAATCATAGTCTCGGCTAAAGGCTTTATAAAATAACTATATATAAAATAAAAAACATTTTAAGCTACAATTGATGAGACTTATTGTACACACACATATATATGTGTGTGTGTGTTTGTGTATATATATATATATATATATGAATATATACATGTTGCTTAAGATAAATTTAGTCAACCCAATGTGGGGCGAATCCCATTTTGATGATTCACAATTTTACATGTACTGTTCAGTTGCATGCCTAATGATAGTCACGCTTGTTTGGCACATAATTCAACTATGTTCATATTAACAAGTGTATGGTGCCACTTGCTAGTCAAAATTATAATTTAGGGAAAATTTATTATCTTGCCAAAATTATAATTTTGGACATTAAAAGGCAAAAGTCAAATTTTATTGTCTTGCCAAATTTAGAATCCTAATTTTAAACATGAAATTAAGTTTAAAACAAGGAAAGAAACTCTAAACCCAATCAGTATTAGGTATGTGTGGAAGCCAAGTGCAATTAATTCCTTAATTGCTACAGCCTACACACTTCGAAGAAAATCAATGGCTAAGTCACACTCACACCGGTCCCTTTGAGATCCTTGTCATTAAAGCTAATTATAAGTTATATATTATGGCCTTAATATCCTAATTTTAGCTTTTTTAAAAGGGTCTTATTACATTTCTAGCTATAACTAAAACAAATATAGACCGTTTGTGTCCCTTTATGGTATTAGATTAATGGTACACTAAAGAAGAAAAATAAATGGTACTCTGTAATATCTTAGTTGATATTCACAAGTAATAAAGTCACAATATAAGGCAATCCCCCAAATTTATATGTGTATTTATTGGTGGCGAAAGTATAGTAGAAATGCATAACATGGTTAGAATGCTCTACAGTTATGCATGAGTTATTAGTCCGTCAATTGGTTAATGGAACTTTGCTTTCCAAGGAACAATTCCGAAAAGATTTTTAAAAAACCTTTAGGAATAAAATGCATGAATGGCGTATTCAAACTTGCACACAGAATAATTTTCAAAGTGAATGCAAGGCAGGACTGAGGTTGAAAGACCTAGAGAATTATAAAATTTAGTCCTTACAAAATTACTACAATAGTTAAGCATAAAATCATTTTCAAAATATTATGAAATTTTGTATATTGAAATGTTCCACAATAGAACGAACAAAATTTACTATTCAAACTTTTCCATGTATAAATATATGTGGCTTTGACTTTGAGAATTGAGAATTTAAATGCTTCCATCTATACACGACCATGCCTTCGAGCATTCAAAGGGAAAAATGTGGGACTCTCACTGTGTCACAATCCACATGGATGATTCAATAGAAGCGGCTATACAATTACAATGTTTTTATTTTATGCTCGCACTAGTGACATCACTAGAGTAAGTACTTACTCACATATATGGTATACAAGCAGAGCTTACTGTCGCTAAATACTAAACAGTATCAAATTATTTCCACGTGATTCTATTAAATGGAGATTAGTTAAGGACCCTGTGAATGCTCCTTAAAGCAGTCGGCCAAATGTATAATTTTACCCAAATGACATGTACTCTATATTAAGCTCATCATTTGAGAACAATCGAGATTATTAATTTGTTAGTATTTTTTGGAGCAAAATGAGCCTTGTAAAGCTTGACAAAATGGATCAACAAAAGGCTCAACATAAGAAAAATCATCCTATAGAAAAAGGTCATGGCGTAGGCATAACTGTTGAGAATGTCATAGGGGTTTTCTTGCTAGGTCAGGTCCCTACTCCTCTTGTTTATATTATAGCAGTACTTGCTTAGAAAAGAGAAAATCTTTATTTAAAAAAAAAAAAGAATCTAAAATTATTTCAAACCACACTATGGGGGAAAGATATTAGATATCTTACCCTCCTTTTAGCGCCATATTTACGAGTCAGTTATGCGACACTTATTATTGCCCCACCATAGTTGCTATTATTTAAATAAATTCTATGTTAAGGGCCAAGAGTTAGACAATCGTATGCTTTGTGGTTAAACGTTTGTTGACAGATTTCATAGTCAACAAATGAAGGAAACATTTTTCATCAAAAGAAAGAAAATGAGATGATAGATTTTTGTTAGGTTCTAAAGACTTAGGATTTTATGTATTTAGAACTCTAATTTGTATTGTTGGCAAACCATGATCAAAACAATGTGTTTAGAAGTGTTTTAGTCTAGCTCAAAGTTGTGCATTTATGTAAAGTTGGAATCGAGTTTAAGCAGGAAAGCATTGTGCCTTTCGGCCTAGCTTGATCGATCGAAGCTCGGGCAGAATGATTTTCTGCAGAATTTTCCAACTCAGCCCTAGGTGTTTTAAAACGTTTTTAGGGTTTCTTATTTGTCCTAAGTATAAAAGGCAAACCCTAGCTACGTTTTAGTGTTGCTCATATTGCGGTTTGTGTAAATCTCTTATGAGATCTAGAGGAGTTTTCCTTTACACAAACTTAGGGTTTTCAAGGAGAAGATTTATCTATACCTTGATGATCAATTCAGTTGCTACCATTGAAGTTTAAAGAAAACATAAACGGGTGTGCTTGTATCTGGTGGTGAATCCAAGAAAGAAGGAGTCCGTAGATTCAGAGCTTGCACATGGTCATGTCGGTAAGTTCTACTGGTTGGTAGCAATAAGAAGTCGAGCGTGGGGGCTTGTAAGTCTTATTGTATGAACTTCGATTCTTTCAAGATAGTGGATTCAAGTTTACCTTAAGGACAGCTAGGTCAAATCCTCCCCAGGTTTTTACCAGTTTGGTTTCCTGGGTGATCATATCTTGTGTTATTTATTTTCCGCTGCTTTGCTTGATTTGATCATTGTTATTGTGATAACCTAGACTTGTTAAATTGGACTAAGTAACAACTTGGCTAATTATCTAGGTTAAGTCAATTGTTTAAGGGGTCTAAAAACTATCAATTTTTATATATGGTTAAGTGGATATATTTTACCAAGTAAACCAAATTGGTAGGCTACCCTACAAAAAGGACTTGGCAACCAATGTGCACATCCTATGGGCTGGAATACCAGAATTTATTCCCTTATTTGTGTGCATTGATGTCATTCCATGAATTATAATTATTATATTCAGCCATATCATGACCTTCTCTTATCATTTCATAAGGTTGCCATCCTTGTAAGTATATGTTATGCTATATAATCGGCGAAGGAAAAAATGAGATGCAAGTTTCTCATAAACGGCCTATATGTCGTTTACTAGTAGCCACCTCGGCTTGAGGTGTCAATATATACCTATTTATTGTCGGTAGATTTTCTTTTGAAAGAAATTTAGAAACATCTAATTGATTATGGAATTACATATCTTGAAAATATCACACCTAAGATGATGATATTTTCCATATTTATTCCTCCAAAATTGAATTTCTATCACCTTGCACTATGAAATAATTCATCCAGCTAATTATTTCTTTCATTCTACTCATTTATTTTAAAGAGTAGCAATGTCTTTTTGGGACCACTCTGTAGTTTTATACATAATTTTCTATCATGAACATTTACCTCATCTCTATCCATACATTGGCTATAAGTTTCTAAACTTTGTTCTAATAAATTAGACATGAAATTTTATGAAGATTTCCATTTAGGACTAAGATTGAGCCCAAAGGAAGAAAAATACAGGTACAAACCATGACAGGCCATTCTTTTGGTCATCATCCAACAACGAATGTACCTTTCATGTTTGAATGGGGGCAAACCCTCTAGATATATCTACATCTTCAAATTGCAGGAACAAAATATAGCAATGATGTAGTCCAGTTCTTGGGCATTAAGGTCAGATTTAAACATTTCTTTTCCCTTTTAGTTCTCCAAGTATTTGCAACAATGATTGAAGTCAAGTGTTAGGCATAATGACAAATATCATTATTGCCAAATAAAAAAACCTAGTTGTTTAAGAAATTTAAAATAAGATCATAATTGTTTACCATGATAAATATAATGACTTTATCATAATGGCAAATATCATTAAACACATCGAATTCCAACACTGTTTAAACACTTTTCCAAGTGTTATTTAGTTGCACAAGAATAGGGTAATAGTTATGAAAATGATTGTTGGAAAGGCAAATTGCTAAATTAAAGGATTAGTACAAACATACACAATTGACACAAAAGGCTAGATAATTTATTGCTAAAGTTAAAAGACTTGACAAGTAATATCTGCTCTAGCTAGTGTGACCTATTTTAGACTTTTGATCTCTAACTGATCAAATGATCTTAAGTTCATCCATTTCTTTTGCTATTCTACTTTCGCCAAAACAAAGAAAAAAGTGGAAATGGTTGAATTACCTATAGAGCATGTGTTTCATGCATAAAAAGAAATTTCAAATTTTCTAAGGTGATGTCATAATTTGACGAGGAAAAACCCGTAAGAAGAAAATAGAGATATAGCTAAAAGTTGTGAAAATTCAATCTATATCACAAATGCTGAGTTTAACTCTTGTAAATTATGGAGTTGTACAAATACAACAAAGAAGACCTCTATAAGTAAGAGTTCAATAACGAAGAATTTGTCAAGAAGACTACAACAATGAAAATATTGAGGTATGTACAAAATAGTATCAAGATTTAAGGTCTTCTATTAAGGTAACTCATTTCTTTCTTTTTTTTTTAATTATCCGTGCGAGAGATTATTTTATTGAAACTAAATAAATATTAAGCTTGCATGATTATTACAAATGTGTATGTGGAACATGTTGAAAATATTGCTATAAAATTTTTACAATTGTCACAACCAATAAAACTATGTTATTAGTAGCATATGTTTCATTGTCATGAATCTGAGAAGTTCTATTAAATCTCCTAAAATTAAAATGCTAGATGATCGTGTTCATAATATGGTCATGGATTTAAGTCTTAATAAATTTCTGCTATCACCATCAACTCACCAAAATCTTTTTAAATTGCTTTAAAAAGTATATACAGTGCAAACACCTAACAAAGACCAGTTTAAAGAAGCATATAGTCAAGTAGCCTCAATTTTTTATATCATAGAATACTTCTCTATGATTCATATAGAATGCACTTTGTCAAATGACATCCATAATTGTATAGCATGCAATAGCATATTTGTACATTGTCCTTTCTAACAAAATGCAGCTAGCACTATTGAAGTGACTTAAGCATACAATTAAAGAAGAAGGAAGAGGTAATTGCTATTACAAACAGCAATGACCATAACTATCAAAGTACTCCCCAAAAAAAAAAGTTTCAATCATGATAGACCATTCCTCTAGTCATCAACAAACGAGAATTGCACTTTTCATGTTTAAATGGGGGCAAAAACATGGCCTAGTTTTTACGCCTTCAAAAAATTGAAGCAAAAGAGATTTGGGCCTTAGACATGAAGTATCATGTTAAGCTTAAAAAATCTTGAAAAGAGAAGAGCTCGTCATCTTAAAAAGAGAAGAGCTTGTCAAGAAGATCCCAGTAGTAAAAAGATCGAGATATGTGACAAAATAATGTCGTCATTTAAGGTAACACATTTATTTCTGTCTCTTTTATATTCGTCTATAAAAATTTACACCTAGCAAGGTTTCATGCAAAAATGTATGTACTACTAGACATATCACAAAAGAGGTAAAACTCTAGGATTATAAGAAAATAAGAAAAAGGCCTACCTAGGCCATTGGTAACTTATTGTTCATGTATGAATTGTTCTAAAATTATTGTTTAACCAAGTCTTGTCAAGTGCATGTACTACTTAATGCAAATATCAACATGGACGACCTTGCATCATTAGTAGACCATCATGTAAAAGTATGAGTAACTGCTCAGTACATTCAATAACGACTATCAAAGGTCTTAAACTCTTATCAAGACAAAGAACATTACAATTATGATAATAATCACCCTCATTTATGTCCAACAACTACCTAAGTCACCTTTAAAAAATACAATCTTCCTCACTTGCTAAGGTACGCCAAAAATTACAAAAAAACACTATCTATATATGAAAGATATGGGTTGATACTAACTTAAGTATCGGAGGCTCCCCCACTGGGCACAACCCGGTGGTCTCTTCAATCTATCTCTCCTTTATCTTGCAAGTCTTACAAGATCGTCTAATACTCTGGATTGAATGAGTGACCCAATTGAAGATTTTGACATCAATATATATGATATAAATTATTTAAAAAGGTTGTTTATTATGTTTCTTTCTTTAATTTTTCTGGAATTTTTTTTTGTAGAGATATGTAATTAAATTAAATATATACCTTGGCAACTGTCTTTGAGGTATGGGTTTCCACCATAACCATCCGTGCAATTATATCGATACCCAGAACTATTGTTGGGATTGAGATCAATACATGTGGTATTCACTCGTTACTAATTTTCCAATCAAGAATCATGGGAAGGGTTTCATTGTTTTGCAAACTAATAAGATAATTTGAGAAATTAAACTCATCTTCTTGGATAATAAAGGCAAAGCTGCATGGATTGAAATCCTAGATATTTGTGTTGTTTTTGTAAAAGCTATATGCTTTAAAATTAATATCTTTCAAACCTTCAGGAATATCCATCTAGCAACACCCTATCCTAGAGCACTTCCCATTGATTACATTGTGTTTTTTTTGACATTTGGACAAGCAGCAAATGGAGAAGGGTTCATCGTTTAGATTACCATTAAAGTATGCATAAGTATTGATAGGCCAAAAATGTATTGACCCCTTTGATAAATTAATCAATTAATTAGCTAAGTGAATTAATTAGATTCAATTACATGCAATAAGCATGGTAGCACAAACAAATCACCAACTAAGTTATATGCAAGCGAAAAATAAATTTGACACAAGTAATTTGTTTACGAATGGGGAAAACCACCGAGGCAAAACCCCACTGGGTGAATTTAAGGTCATCACTCCTGAAAATCCACTATTATCTAAACAAGTGATTACAAGTAAAAGAAATCTCAATACCTAATACCAACCTACAGTTGAAGCCTTAGCCCAATACCCAATTAGACTCGTGATGTAGTGACAATCCCTCCTTTCAATGCACGACTCCTAGTACGTGACTAACCAATTGATGCACGGATTCTAGTACGTGACTAACACACCAATTTGAGGAAGATGTTGGCTGCAAATTTCTTCAGTTCATCCTACAATGAATATCAAGAAGCTCCTTGGTTACAAAAACCTTGGCGCAAAGATGCAGTAGCTTTTACAGAGAATATGATGAACTATGGCAAATTCTATCTAAGGTCACAATTTGCATGCACAATCAATTTGCATTGAGTTGTATCACTTTGCATCACTTGAGATAGCCCTTAAAATAATTCTTATATATGTCTAGGATTGTGAGAAAAGAAACCCTACACAAATACACATGGATATGCGTGAACTCAGATCTGAAAATTTGAATTTCGTAATTCTCGATAGATACAGCTTCTATCGAGTTGCTGTCGAGCATCAGCATTAAACCTTGATAGATATGTTTCTGTTGAGATATCTATCAAGCTTTAATGAGTAGCACTTCTTCACTTGTTTCTTGGATAGATTTGCATGGCTTCAATATCAAACTTAAACTCTTGTTCCTTGAAGTACTAAACCCATCCTAGATCTACCCAATTACAAGTAAAGTGCGTTTTGTCAAAGAATTATCCAATTTACATATGTCTCTAAAAAGTTCCACATATGTCCTAGCAATCTCCCCATTTGGCGATCCGTGACAAAACCACAACAAACAAATGAATCATGAGAGAAGTCTTAAATCACTAAACTTATAATCACTTGCTGAATACAATAAAATCTAACCCTAACACAAACTCTTGAAAAACTTTGCAAGAAGAGAGTTCATGGCATGATAGATTTTCACAACCTGTCTTTCTAAAACACTTTAAACAAAACTCATCAAGGCATCTTAGTGTGAAATAGAAATAAAGGATTTCATACATAAAAAAAACATGTGTATAAAGAGAGAATAGAAATAACACATGAAGGGATAGGTGAAAAACCACATACATCATCATATATATAAATGAGAAATAAATACAATGTATGTCATAAATAAATGGTCACAAGACTGGTGTACAAGAGGATAATGTAACTAAAAGAAAGAAGAAAAGAAAAATACATAAAATCCTTACTACATCCCTCAAAATATTAAATAACACATGGAGAGGTAGGTGAAAAACCACATACATCATCATATATATAAATGAGAAATAAATACAATGTATGTCATAAATAAATTGTCACAAGACCAATGCACAAGAGGATAATGTAAGTAAAAGAAAGAAGAAAAGAAAAATACATAAAATCCTTACTACATCCCTCAAGATATTGACACTCCCCCTAACAAAAATGTCCTATGCTAACTTTCCCCCTAAATACAAGACTACTCTCAATGCAAAACTATTCCCCCTTTTTGTCACGAATGACAAAGGGTAAGTCACTAAGAGGTCGTCATCTCATCATCACTGGTAAAGCTAGCATCCTCATCATCATCATCACCATCATCACTATCCTCATCTGCCGAAGCCTCTAAAGAAGGAGATGGAGAAACAATGAAACCACCTAGGTGAGCCTGTCGTTGTGCTATACAACCAACACGGGTGTTCATCTAACACAACTCATCAGAGAGAGTGTCAAGGCGAGCATCCATGCATTGAGGCTACGCCATGATGGCATCCAGGGTCACACCACTGGTCGAGGAAGAAGAAGCGGAGGTGGAAGGGATAGTAGAAGCTGCCGAACCAGAAGTTTCCACACATGGCCACTTCGGTCAAAGCTGAGCCTCGCTCCGTGAATAGAACCTATGTCAATGGCACCCATGATAGAGAAGAGATGAGGGGAATTAGTAATCTCAACAGACAAGTGTCAAAGGATACACATGATAGCAGAAGGAAAAATGAGCTTATCACGTGTAACAGTATCTTGATAAACATCGATGATAGAAGTAATGAAGTGAGTAGGGAAGTCTATAGAAAGATCCTCAAGGAGGGACAAAAGAAAACGAGCATGAGGCTCTGTAATAGAATTATAGTGACACAATGGAATAAGAACAAATGTCATCACTGTGTTAAGGAAACACGAACCTTTTGCAAAGTCCATGCATGGGCTGTTTTGTTTCCCATTCCATATAGAAGGTCTCTCACAAAAGTGAGAGAAAAGCTCATCCCTGGATATAGTCCTAAGACAATCACAATGGGGTAGTCAGGATGCGCTACCCACAGGACATGTAGTACCTCAAATATAAGATCCAGGATAACTACGATACGTGTACCTCGAAATGTCATGACAAACTGAGGTACAGAGGTATCAATACCATGTATGTTGGAGTAAAACTCCTATATAAACACGGTGGGACACCTCAAGGGTTTCTCACAGAGAGAAGTCCAAATGACAGTAGGGAAAGGAGTGTCGGCAAAGTCTGACAGAATGATTTAGCACTCCGAATAAATGTCGCGTTGCTGAAAGTTCTCTGAGAAGTCCTTTCGGGCCTTCTTATCATGGAAATAGATGTTAAGAGGGGAAAGAGGATCAAAAGAAATAGATGATGACCTAGAACCTCAAAGAGGGTTCTGAGCCGAAGTGGATTTGTGAGAGAGAGAGGGAGAAAAAAAAATAGAAACACAATCACAATAGAGCAAAAAGAAAGAAAAGAAGGGGTACGTGTGCACGAAATATGAATGAGCATGTGACGTGCTAAAAATAATTGCATCATGGGTTCAACCCAATCTAAACCTACTAGCACACAAATTTTCAACATTCAAGCACACATCTAAATGCATGAAACATTGTGAAAATGCTAATGGAATGCAATGCATGATCATATATCATCAAATAAACAACACCCAACCCAAAAATTTTAAGAAAAACTCAAAAACCCCAAAACCTAGGTCTAAATGCATGAATGCGTGAAAAAGAAGAGATTTAGATCACTTACCAGAGGATGGAGACTTGGGGTCCGTTTGGATTGAGCTTATTTTTGCTAAAACTGAAAACAATGTAACAAAATAATTTTTAAATGTGTGAATAATGTCGTGGGACCTATTTTTAATGAAAAAGTTACTAAAAAGTGGAATTTGTGGGTCCGTAAACAGTGCACGAATGCACTATTCACAGTTGACTTGGTCAAATTGTGCGGCTGGAACCAAAAAAAAAAAAAAAAGCTTGAAAACGCAACAAAACTTTCAGCCCAATCCAAACGCTCTCTTGATCTAGGCTGAAATAGGAGTGGGTGAGAAGATTTGAGTGAAAGAAATGTGTTTGGGTTGAGAGAGAAGTGTTTTCCATCGAGAGAGAAGTAAGAAAATGAATCTGATTTTGCACTCCATATATAAATAGAAATTGTAGCTCGATGGATCGAAGTATTTGTCGAGCACTAATTCTAGACAAAAATGAATCTGTCAAGGTGCTGTCGAGGATTTATCGACGGCAAAAACACTTTGATGGATTGAGATTTTGTTGAGAATCTATTGGCCAAAGAGAAAGTTTCTTGATGGATCGAGAAGCCATCAAGACACAATCCAGAAAGCTCGATGGATCGAGAATGCAATAAAATCTATCAAGAAAAGAAGACAAAGGAGCTCAATAGATGAAAAACTTTCGAGAAGCTGTCAATCTTGAAGAAAATGAGTTTTTCAAAGAGAGGAAAAACACATAGAGATGAATGCAACAAGCAAGCTACTCAAACATAGATCCAATCAACATATGAAGTTCTCAAAAACATCTATCAACAAGAAAAAGCGATAGATCCAAAAACACACACACACACACACACTAAACAAGTCTAACCAATTTTATATTTCAAAAACAAGTTAAGACAGTTTAGTGAGTATACATTAACACACGTATTTCTTGTGATGGCCAAATCACATTGTACCTACACATATATCAAAAGTAGTAAAGAATTTGCGTGTTGTGTGTGGAAAACATGACAAGTGTGCACAAGTTTCTTATATTATGATGATTTGAGATATGAGACAATCAAATACACTCACACATAATCATTACCGCTTGATGGGGACTATCACGTTCAAGGTACATCCTATAACTCCCACATCTCCTAGAAACACGCTTGCAACCATATTTAAAAGCATTTTGATTTTTTTGCTTTTATAATTCTTCACATATATATATATATATATATATATATATATTTGAACATATCATGCATGGGCATATAAGAGATAAAGGAAATACCCAATTATGTAAGCCAAAACATCACAATTTTGCTATGTCGAAGCACACAAAT
The DNA here is from genome assembly GCF_001633185.2 of Quercus lobata. Classification (NCBI taxonomy): domain Eukaryota; kingdom Viridiplantae; phylum Streptophyta; class Magnoliopsida; order Fagales; family Fagaceae; genus Quercus; species Quercus lobata. The sequence goes on along the minus strand of NC_044912.1, from coordinate 30,393,609 downwards.
GTTATACATGATTGGCAAGCTTTAGTGGTGAGATGGTTATTTATGTCTTTCTCTTATGATTTTCTAGTCCTTCCCATCAAAAAGTGTGATATGAGTGTTAAGTATAAGAGACTACTTAATCATTCTCATCACAAACACGAGCCACAAAACTCACTTGCTTAGTTGTGCATTGAGATGCTCATCTAAGTTACAAGTGATACAAAGTTTAGAAAACTTTGTTTCAATGGCCATCCAAGGTACATAAGTACCAATATACACAAACATACACTGTTTTTGTATTTTTCTGATTTTTCAATTTTTTTTTTTTATGCATATTTTTATGAAAAACAAAATAAAGCAAAATTGAAAACAAACAAATAAACAAAAACATGTTAAACAAAATAAAGCATAAAACTAGATGCATATGCATGAGAAAGGAAGAGAAAGAGGAGAGATCACTCCATTTGCTATCAAAAGACTTAGTGAACAAATCAGCCTTACACCAATGTTTTGGCATAGGAATTCAAACCATTTGCTATCAAGAGACTTAGTGAACAAATCAGCCTTCTGATCATTAGTGTGGATGAACTCAAGAGTGAGTGTGCCATCTTCGACATGCTCCCAAATGAAGAGGCGTCGAATCTCTATATGTTTTGTTCGAGAATGTTGAACAGGATTTTTAGAGATGTTAATGGCACTGATATTGTCACAATAGATGGTAAAATGTTCTTGACGAATACCATAATCAAGGAGGATGTTAGGATATATGTGAATCATGTTAGGAACATATGTCAATATAGAATTAGCTAATCCTTTGACAAAACATAATTTACTTGTAATTAGGTAGGTCTAGGATGTGTTTAATACTCCAATGAACAAGATTTCAAGTCCAAGTGTTAAAGCCATGCAAATATGTCCAAGAATCAAGTGAAAAAGTGCTAGATTTTAAAACTTAACAGCTAGCTTGATAGATAGAATCTATCGAGGATTAAAAGGCTGTGTAAGCTTGATGTTCGTCAGCTGCTCGATAGATAAGCTATCTATCGAGATTTACAATAATCAGATTTTTTGGATTTCACTCCAATCCGTGTATATTTATTTAGGACTTCTTTTCTCACAACCCTAAAATATATAAGGATTATTTTAAGGGTCGTCACAGCTGATGCAACTCAATGCAAAAGATTTTCACAAGCATATTATGACCGAAGACATATGCCTTAGTTCATTTTTCTCTTGAAGAAGCTGCGGCATTTGTACGCCGTAGGGTTTTGTAACTAAGGAGTTTTGTGATCTTCATCATGTTGATGAACTGAAGAACTTTGCAGCCAACATCTTTCTCAAGTTAGTGGTTAGTCACATACATGGATCCATGCATCAATTAGTTAATCACGTACTGGGAGCCATGCATTAAAAGGAGAGATTATCACTACAGAACAAGTCCAATTGGGTATTGGGGTAAGGGTTCAACTATAGATTAGTATTAGGTACTGGGATTCCTTTACTTGTAACTGCTTATTGTGATAATAGTGGATTCTCGGGAGTAATGACCTTAAAATCACCCAGTGGGGTTTTTTCCTTGGAGGATTTCCCCATTCGTAAACAAATCACTGTGTCAACTTTATTTTCCGCTGCATATTAATTTAGTTGGTGATTTGTTTGTGCTACCGCACGTATTGAATGTTAATCAGATTAATTAATTAACTTGGCTAATTAATTGGTTAATTCATCACAAGGTGTTAATACATTCTTGGCCTATCAAGTGGTATCAGAGCCAAGGTCATAGGTTCGAGTCAGGGAGTGTCATTTTGAGGGTGGACTCCCTACAACCACTCTAAAAACAGACCCGTATGGTGTAATGTCGAAGCCCATAAAAGACTTGAGGGGGTCTTCCTTATCACCAATTGGTTTTGAGGTGGAATGACACAGTTCATGGTCCGATAAATGGTATCAGAGCAGGCACACTCTGATTAGGATTAATCTTTGTTGTGTGATCCATTGACCCTAGTTGTCATGGATAGAGGACAATCATTGATTATACCTCCTTTATTTGATGGCATTAACTATGTATACTGGAAAGTACACATGAGAGCTTTCTTATAGTCATTAGATGAAAAAGTGTTTCAGCTATGGAGATAGGCAAGACCAAGCCAAAGGAAGCGCCGACCGATTAGGATGATGCCAAGATCAAAGTGGCTAATTTCAATAGTAGGGCATTGAATGCTTTATTCAATGTGGTCACGAATGAGGAATTCAAGAAGATATCCTCCACTAAAACTATGAAGGAAGCATGGACCATCCTCTTGACAACCTATGAAGAAACCAAGGCTATGACGGATTCGAAACTTCAGAGGCTTACTACAAGCTTTGAAGAGATCAAGATGGAGGAAGATGAGTTGTTCGATGAGTCCTATACCAAGCTCAAGGACATAGTGAACTCAGCCTTTAATCTTGGGGAAAACATTCCCAAACCCAAGATTGTTAGAAAGGTGCTTAGATCTCTACCCGAGAGATTTCATGCCATGATCACCGCAATTAAGGAATCAAAGGATATTGACAAAATTCCTTTGACAGAACTAGTTCGCCATCTACAGATCTATGAGTTGGGTTTGACAAGGATTGGGAAACCTAGTAAGGGCAAGAGCAGTGACACAAATGAGTCTTCAGACGATGAAGATTCTAAAATGAAATCCTACATTACAAGGCAGTTCAAAAAGTTTATGAAGATTGCCAATACCAAAGGATTTTAAAAAGACCGCAAGCAGTCTAGTTCATCTCAGTTCAAGAACCAAGACAAAGGAAAGAAGGATGCTAGGGATGGCGGCCAGTGCACTATTCCTTCAGGACCAAAGTGCTTTAGGTGTCAAGGCTTCGGTCACATGAAACAAGAGTCTCCTAAGTATCTCAAGACCATTGGGAAAAGCAAGGCCCTTGCAGCTATCTTGAGTAACACTAAACCTAATAGATTCCATGCAAGCTACAAGAGCAAATGTTTCATCAAAATCTACTCCTTCCACTTGAGAGTATCTTTGGGCCACCAGACGAGCCTTATTGCGGATCACATTTCCCTCCTCATCAGTTTTATTGCAGAAATCCATTTTGTGCCAATGATGTGCTCTCCTTCTGGTCTAGGTACTAAGGTCTAAACATCACTCCTTTGAAATTGAAATACTTCATCATGCATGGCCTCAACCCAGCTTTCATCCTAGAAAGCATCCTCAACCTTGGTGGGTTCAACCTGTGACAAATAGCAAGAATAAGATACAAAGTTAGCAACACATTTATCAACTGCACGCTTCTTAGTGTAAGTTCATTCATATTTCTCACAATAACTTCAGGAGGGTGATTCAGCTTGATCCTTGAGGAAGGCCCTTTCTCTTCATGAGATTCAGAATTAGGTGAGGTAAGAATGTCTGCTGAGACTTCTACAACACTTGGAGTACTTAGAGAGACAGGCTCTTAATCAACTATAACTTGGAAAAACTTAGGCTCTAAAGAAAGAATTGCCTTAGGTATTTTCTCACTAATTTTCTCAAAACCAGAATCTGAAGTTTCATCAATAACAACATTGACAGTTTCCATCACCTTCTTGGTTTTTTTGTTGTACACCCGATAAGTTTTGCTTATGGAGGAGTATCCCAAAAATATTCCTTCATCACTTCAATAGTCAAACTTTCCCATATTCTCTATATCCTTAAGGATGAAACAAGTACTTCTAAAGAGTCTGAAAAACTTCACATTTGGCTTTCTTCCCTTCCATAATTCATAGGGAGTCTTCTTTGTACCGGGACTGAAATACACCCTATTAACCGTATGACATGCGGTGTTGACTGCTTCTCCCCATAAATTTCTGCCATATCTTTATTATGTAACATAGGTCTAGCCATTTCTTGAATGGCTCTATTCTTTCTTTCTACTACACCATTTTGCTGAGGAGTAATAGGAGTAGAGAATTCTTGAGATATATCAGATCTGGTGCAAAACGATTCTATGTATGAGTTCTCAAATTTTTTTCCATGATCACTGTGAATTCAATCAATCTTCATGTTCTTCTCATTTTACAGTCTTGTACACGAAGCTTCAATGTGCTTAGGAGCATCTAGCTTGGATCTTAGAAGAATGACCCAAGTGTACCTGGTGAAATCATCTACTACAACCATGATGTATCTCTTTCCTTCAAGAGATTCAATTCTCGTTGGACCCATGAGATCCAAATTTAATAGCTCTAAAGGTCTAGATGTAGCTGATGTCTGAGTGTCTGGATGTTTTTCTTTTGTTTATATCCCAAGTTAACATGGTCCACACATAACATTGCTAACCGTCCTGAGCTTTGGTATTCCTAACATTGATTCATGCTTAGACATAATTGACAGACGTTTGTAGCTAGCATGTCTCATACTTTGGTTCCATAAGTCTTCATTTGGCAACTGAATACTATTGCACACAATATCAGCATTAGGTACCAATCCATAGTAGTTATCCAGAGTGCAGACTCCACTTATCAGTTTCTTTCCAAAGTCATTCAACACAAGGCATTTTCCTTTTGAGAACAATACTATAAGTCTTGATTACATATCTAACTTATGCTCAACAAGTTCACTCTTAGACCTTCTGCATACAACACATTTGCAATGTCTGGTAGTCCAGGTAAAGAGATGGTTCCCTTCCCTTTTATTTGAGATTTGCTATCGTCATTGAAAGTGACATTTCCACCTTTCTTAGACTCGAAAACCTTGAAGAGAGAATAGTCTCCAATCATATGTCTTGAGCACCCACTGTCAAGGTACCACAAACATGTGTCCATTATCTTAAATGCAGACTTCATCATAAAGCACACTTCATGTTTGCCTAACAAATCAGTAGGAATGGTTTTCTCTTTCATCTACCATTTATGTACAAAATCTTTGATTTTCTCCCTTCTCAAACGAACTCCCTTGCACATCCTTGTTTTAAGGCAGTCTAGTTTCTTTCTTGTCACACTAAGACCTTTTTCAACAATCATCAAGATAGCTTTCAAATAACTTTTAGACTTTCATTTTCTGAAACACTCAATCAAATAGAGATTAAAAAAGCAAGATGTATTTGAAATAAAAGATCTTTCCATGCCGCTTGTAGCCATGATAACAAGGATCAATAGATCACACAACAAATATTAACCCTAATCAGAGTGTGCCTGCTCTGATACCACTTGATAGCCCAAAAATGTATTGACCCCTTTGGTAAATTAATCAATTAATTAGCTAAGTGAATTAATTAGATTCAATTACATGCAATGAGCTTGGTAGCACAAACAAATCACCAACAAAATTAAATAAAGCAAAAAATAAATTTGACACAAGTGATTTGTCTACGAATGGGGAAAACCACCGAGGTAAAACCTCATTAGGGGAATTTAAGGTCACCACTCCCAAGAATCTACTATTATCAAAACAAGTGGTTACAAGTAAAAGGAATCCCAAAACCTAATACCAACCTACAGTTGAACCCTTACCCCAATACCCAATTGGACTTATGATGTAGTGACAATCTCTCCTTTCAATGCACGGCTCCTAGTATGTGACTAACCAATTGATGCACGGATCTCAATACGTGACTAACACACCAATTTGAGGAAGATGTTGGCTACAAAGTTCTTCAACTCATCCAATGATGAAGATCAAGAAGCTCCTTGGTTACAAAACCTTTAATGCAAAGACGCAGTAGCTTCTATATAGAATATGATGAATTAGGGAAAATTCTGTCTCCAGTCACAATTTGCATGCACAATCAATTTGCATTAAGTTGTATCACTTTGCATCACTTGAGACAGCCCTTAAAATAATCCTTATATATGTCTAGGATTGTGAGAAAAGAAACCATACAAAAATACACATGGATATGTGTGAACTCAGATCCAGAAATCTGAATGTCGTAATTCTTAATAGATACAGCTTCTGTCAAGCTGCTGTCAAGCATCAGCATTAAACCTCAATAGATATGTTTCTGTCGAGATATCTATCGAGTTTTAATGAGCAGCACTTCTTCACTTGTTTCTTGAACAGATTTGCATGGCTTCAATACTAAACTTGAACTCTTGTTTCTTGAAGTACTAAATCCATCCTAGATCTACTCAATTACAAGTAAATTGCGTTTTGTCAAAGGATTAACCAATTTACATAACATATGTCCTAACAAGTATCACAACCAACAGCCATGAACTTGTTTTTAATGACAGAAATTGTGAAACTAGGAACCCAAAGTGTTGTTGGTTTGTTGCTTGCCAAAGGCTTACCTAACTAGTCGTAACAGTCAAACTCGTTATACATCATGATGTCAATCTCACCTTGGATTGAAATGTTTGTAATGACGACATTTCTAGTCTTTGGTTGAGTTTTTCCGGATGAGGTGTCACAGTTGATAGAAAAATCTCTACCTACAATATCTTTCTAGTAACAACCTTCAATTATGCCAAAGGGATATGGAATTTTCACATCTCCATAACTGTCGGGTTAGTTAGGTAGGGCTGCCACTGTTGCTAATACTAGCACACCAATCCAAATGACTTCTGCAAGCATCGTATGGAAAGTAGAAACCCATAGCCCCAATATTTTCCCAGAAGAGAATCTAAGATTATGTGTCTTGGTATATGTACGTATCGACCTCATGAAGGTGCAGAACTTTTTAAAGACAGAAGACCCATTAAATACTCGCTTGATGTGCATATTTATGGACTGGATTTGTGTTTACACTTCAGATCTAAGGTAGACCATAAATTAGATCTTGACTAACTTAGCGTGCATTTGGTATTGGCTTAAAAAGCCAGCATTTTTTTTTATTTAGTATATTTTTCTATTATTCATGGGTCCTATTGTATTTTTTAGTAACATTCATAGGTTCATTGTACTATTTTAGCTACCTATTAGCTTTATATATAGTACTTTCAGTAAAAAGTTTTCAATTTCAACTAAATAAACTGTTCTTAAACAAACCCTTAATACCAAAAAAAAAAAACAAAAAGTAGACCTTGACTTTGACAAGGTCTAAATTATACTTTAAGTAATACACTAAAAGCAATAATTAAACTTTTTACTTTTTAAAGAATAATCCAATCAATTCCCTATAAGGGTAAATTGCATGGAAAATTTATACTTCAAACCTCAAATTATTAATAGTCTCCAATCTTAACAAAGAGTAGAAATTGCACCTAAATTGACCATTCAAACTAATGGTCAATTATATAAAAGAACAGAAGGGCAAGTATTAATTATATAAAAGAACAAGTTTGGAGTAAGTTACAGTGACGAACGGAAAAATTACTCTCTTAGGCTAGTAGGGAAGTGTTACTGAAAGCAGTAGTACAAGCCATTTCCACTTTTGCTATGAGTTATTTTAAACTTTCTATGGGTCTATGTAATGATATTGAAGCAATGATCAGAAAATTTTGGTGGGGCCAAAGGGCTAATAGGAGGAAGACTCATTAGAAAAAATGGAACACTCTCTGTCAACCAAAATCTAAAGGGGGGATGGGTTTTAGAGAATTGGGAAACATTAATGATGCTATGTTAGCTAAACAGGTGTGGAGGTTGGTTCATGATACTGATTCTTTGTTTTATAGAGTTTTTAAGGCCAAATATTTTCCCATAGGGTCCATCTTTGATGCTAAGCCCAAATCAAGGTCATATGCTTGGAAGAGCATTCTCAAAGCTCAAAAGGTGATTTTATTGGGAGCTAGATGGAGGATAGGTGATGGGACCTCCATAAAAATTTTCATGGATTCTTGGCTCCTTGTTAGTAATTCTGGCCAGATTCTTTCTCCAGTTTCAGTGTTCTCTAAAGATGCTATAGTGGATCAGCTGTTGGATAGTGAATTGAGGTGGTGGAATACGAGTCTTATAGGTTTAAATTTTTTTACCGTTTGATGCTTAGTTGATCAAGTCCATACCTAAGTGTTATTCTGCTTAGGAAGATTTTCTTTTCTGGCCACACTCACAGACTAGTTTGTATCATGTAAGGTCAGGTTATAAATTGTTGTGTGAATTGAGTAGCAGTGAGTTAGCTTCATCTTTAGATGCAATCGAAGAGAAAAAAATTCTGGTCTACCCTTTGGAAATTCATTGTTCCAAATAAGGTTAAATCTTTTCTTTGGAGAGCTTGCACAAACTCCATTTCGACTATGCGGAATTTACATAAGCGTAAGATTGCTTTATCATCAATTTGCAACCTCTATAATGAAATGGAGGAGTCAACTATTCATGCTTTATGGTCATGTGATAATATCAGACCGGACTGGGATGCTTGTTTCGCCTCGCTGCCTTCTAAATTTTCTAGAGTAACTTCATTTCTTGACCTGGTTGATTTGGTTTTCAGCTCTCATTTAAATTCTGAAGCCTAGGCTATTTGGAATAGATGGAAAAATGTTCGGGTTGGTGAGGAGGTTTGGCCATTGAATAAGGTTGCTGGTGTGGTGCGTTAATATCTCTAGGAATTTCAGTTGGCCAAGCAGTGTCCAACAAAGAAGGTGCACCCAAGGAGACCATAGTGGAAACCACCAGATGCAAGTTATGTTAATACAAATTTTAATAGGGCAATCTTTAAGGATTTACATGCTGTAGGTATTGGGGTGGTGATTTAGGATGTGCATGGCAAGGTGATTGCTGCCTTGGCAAAAAAAATTCCCATTCCAAATTCCGTTTTGACCCTAAAAACTTTGGCAGCTAGGCAAGCGGTTCAATTTGTTCGCCTTCATAATTCCTCTTTGAAGGCAACTTTTCTTCAATTAATGCTATTACACTACAAAAAATGCGGCTATAGCTGATCTATAGCCGCATTTCTAAGAAACGCCGCTAAAGCCTCAAGCTATAGCCACGTTTTTCAAAAACGCGGCCATAGCTAACCTATAGCTGTGTTTTTAAAATGAGACTATAGGTCCAGTCGAGCCCTTGTCTGCTATGGGCTGTTGGCAAGAACAGAATGGACCTCCACTTCGTTATAAAAAAACGCGGCTATAGCTAACCTTAAAACATAGCGAAAAGTTTTCTATAGCCACGTTTTTCTAAAACGCAGCTATAGGTCCAGTCGAATAATTTTTTAGAGGAACCTATAGCTGCGTTTTTAAAAAACAAGGCTATAGCTAACCTATAGCTGCGTTTTTAAAAACGCGACTATAGGTCCAGTTGTAATAATTTTTTTAAATGGTGGCCAATAGCCGCATTTTTTATAGCTGACCTTTAGCTGTGTTTTAAAACACAGCTATAGGTCTAGTCATAATTTTTTAAAGGGTGACCTATAGCCGCGTTTTCTTTAGAAAACGCAACTATATGTCACACCCAAAAAAAAGAAAAAAAATTTCTTCAACTTCCCGCGTACCAACCCTTTCACACCTACATCCCCACCTACCCTACTTTCATCTTTTCTTTCTTTACTCTTTCTTTCATTTTCTTTCTTCATTCTTCACTCACTCCACCGTCTTTAGGTTCTTCTTTCTCTCTTTTTTTTTTTTTTTTTTCCTTCCTTCTTCACATTTGGGTAATTCTTTTTTTTTTTTTTCCCTTATTCTTTCTTCCATCTTCACATCTGGGTAACTCTTTTTTTCTTTTCTTTTTTCTTTTTCTTTCTTCCTTCTTCACATCTAGGCAACTCTTTTTTTTTCTTTGATTCTTTGGAGCTGCTGCTTCTTTTTCTCCTTTTTCTTTTTTTTTCTTTTTTTTTTCTCCCTTCTTCACTCTAGCACAACTCTTTTTTTTTTTCTTTGATTCTTTGTAGCTACATACTTTTTTTTTCTTCGTCTCAAGCACATTGATTTGTCTATAGATCTAGGTTTTTTTTTTTTTTTTTTTGGTTATTTTATGTTTATTTAGTAAGAAAATGGAGGAGATGCTGAAAATTTTGAATGAAGCCCGCATATTTCGAATTTTCTGGGTATGTTTGTATTGTGAGAATGTTGTGTTTGATTTTGAATTTTTTGGGTTTGTGTTTGATTTTGAATCTTTTGAGTGTGTTTGTATTTTGAGTATGTTGTGTTTGATTTTGAATTTTCTGGGTTTGTGTTTGATTTTGAATTTTTTGAATTTGTTTAATTTTGAATTTTTTTATTTGAATTTTGAATTTTTTGGGGAAAAAAAAAACCCAAAATTTTGTTTTTGTTTTAAAAAAAACCTATTGCCGCGTTTTTAAAAATGCGGCTATAGGTCTGAAGCTATAACCGAGGTTATAAACGCGGCTCAAAGCTGGTTTGTAGCCGCGTTTCTAAAAATGCAGCTATACTTCCGAATCCTATAGCCGCAATTAAAAAATGCGGCTATAGGTCTGACCTGTAGCCGGGGTTACAAAAATGCAGCTATAGGCCTATTGTTGCGCTGTTTAGGCCGTGTTTGTAAATGCGGCTATAGGCTATAGCCGCGTTTTTGGGGTCTATAGCTGCATTTTTGAAACGCGGCTATAGACCCTTTTTTTTGTAGTGTTAGTAATGGACAATTATTACATTCATCTAGTGGTCATATTATAAAAGACATTTTATTATTTTCTATCTTTCTTCGTAGGTTTTCTTTCTCTCACATTTGTAGGCAAGGTAATACTTTAACTAATACCTTTACTTAGAGAGCAAAGTTTTCTTTTCTACTGTTGGTTTGAATGGAGTCTACTCCACCAAATATTTATAATTGTTATTTGTTGGATTTTTCAAATGTTGAATAAAGTGGCCTTCTTGGCCTGTTTCTCCAAAAAAAAAAAAAAAAACTAATGGTCACGCGCACGTCATCACTCCAATCTAGAATAACTCAAGATAAAGCCTAGCAACCTAACTCTAAGGCTCTAAGAGCATTAGCATTAGTTTTTCTAACATTTTCTATCTATTTTAATATTAGGACCTACTTTGTCTATTTTAGCATTAAAACCTATACATTTTACAAAAACACTCATAACAATCTATCTATTATAGATTATTTTTTCTTTAAATAATATTTTTTATTCTTTTCTTATTATTTTATAAACCCACATTAAAACACTCTCCCTCTTTTCTGAACCCTATCTCATGGTTTCTTTTCTAAAAACTCTCTCTCTCTCTCTCTCTCTCTCTCTAACTAACCTCCACAACTCGTATCATGAATTTGAAAACTCTCTCCATCCGAGCCTCATCCTTCCCATGGCAGTGACAATAGTAGCGGCGATTCTCCACAGCAGAGGCGACGACAACACTGGCTGGCTTTTGGGTTTTTCAAATCTGAAGAGTCTTTCTCCACTAAAGCCTCATCGTTGCTCTCTCTTATGGCAGCAGTAATGACAGTGGTGAGCTTCCTTGGCAGAGGCAACGACTTAGGGTTTGGGTTGATTTGGGTTTTCCGTTGGGTTTTGTTTTGAGTTGATTATGTTTTTGATTGATTTTGAGTTTGGTTTGGGATAGGTTTGAGTTTATTTTGATTTGATTTCCATTGATTTTGGGTTGATTTTGTGTTTGAATTATGATGATTTGTTGTAATGGGTAGTGGGTGGATGGGTGGTGCTAGGTTGCAGTGCTGCAAGGCTATGGTGGTGATGATTGGTCTTCCTTTTTCCTCTTCTTCATTCTTCTTTCTTTGGGCATAGAAGATAGTCATGGAATGAAAGAGAGAAGAGATCTGACCAGGCACAGTTAAGAGAGAGAAAAAAAAAATCTAATACAAAACTACCATCATCGTGTAAATATATACGGTAGAATTTTTGCAGACCCACCGATGTGGGTAGTTTTTGAGCTAAAATGTGCAAAATTCATCACTTTTTGTATTTTACATAAACGGGTGCAATTACTCTAAGTACCAAGGTTAGGGTTATTTTTTATTATTATATTTTTTTAAGGTTCCAACTTCAATGTTGTGATTTAAAACTTCTAACTTTCGAAAAGATTGACCTAATAATTCTTAATGTCTTAAAAGATCTATGGGGTTTTATGGCCAAAATGTTGAAGCCACCTCCAAAATATTCTTCCTTGCAAAAATATTTTCTTAGAATTCTAATAGATAACTCTAAGGGATTCATTGTTAAATGCTTCTTTTGAGAAAACTAACTAGCAAGAGTTCTCCTCATAGGATAATTAGTCCTCTGTCATTATTTTCAAAACCGACCTTTAAAGATTTTACCGAAACAAAATACGATACATGCTACATCACCACTTACAATGATGGGATTTTATAGTTTTTCATTGCTTGTTAACAATGTATTAGCTCTATCACTCCTATTTTATTTCTAAAATCATGGATAAAAATGATACATTATACTTGTAAAAGAAACCTTGTAAATATAGGTTCCGCACATATTAAGAGAATCTATGATAGTTCACTGCATGGAATGAAACCAAATTACTCAAAACAAACAATTTATTAATCATAGTGATGGGAAAGATAATTATGGTAGGACAATCGATGATGAAGCTGAAGCAATTTCAAAACATGATTGTGTTGATGTAAAACTAACACCTGAAGCCTCAATTTCTTCACGTCTAGCATATTGAAGTTCTTCATAATTTTGTTGATCATCAGAAGTTTTTCGAATTCCCTACAACTCAATTACAACCTCCCTCATTGTAGGACGTTTCTTTCCGTTCAAGTGCAAAAATCTTTTAGCAAGATTAGCAACTATGATGACCTCTTCTTTATCACCTTCCTTCTTTACTCGATCATCAAGAATATCAAATAGATGGTTCTCCTTCATTGAGAGAATGAAATATGCAGAGAGACTTCTACCTTCTTCTGGCCTTGTTGAAGAAACAGGTTTTTCTCTAGTTAAGAGCTCAACAAGGACTACTGAAAAACTATACACATCACTCTTTTCTGTGAATTGGCTTGTTTGGAAATATTCTGGGTCCAAATACCCAAAAGTTCCTTGAACTAGGGTGGTCACATGAGTTTGGTCAATTGTTACCGATTTTGATGTCCCAAAGTCTGCAACTTTCGCTCTGTACTTTTCGTCTAAGAGTATGTTGGTGGACTTTATGTCTCGGTGATAAATTGGCGAGGCAATTGCTTAGTGTAAATAGAAAAGAGCTCCTGCAATTTCAGTGGCAATCTTTAAGCGCATATCCCATGTTAATGGAAAATCTTCATTTTCTTCATGGAGATATTGGAAAAGTGTCCCATTAGGGATGAATTCATAAACCAACAAAGGAATTTCTATCTCCAAACAATACCCAATTAGCTCAACCACATTTCTATGGATAATTTGTGAAAGAATGACAATCTCATTAACTAGTCGCTAACCCGTGCGATGCACAGAAAAATTATTGACTCTGATAAAAAATCCAACAATGAGTAAATAAACATTTTGCTAGTTAGTAATATTTTTTTTTTAAATGAAGAAATATTTAACTTCTATACTTTTCCATAGTTTAGAAGTGTTGTCTAACATTGAACGTTATTGAGTTGTAAGTGCATAGTTACCGAAACCTACAAAGTAATTTACAATTCTTAAATTAATAAAGCAAAGCTCTCAATAGTTATATACACACACACACACATTCAAAACTAATATAAACTGTAAATATATAAACAAATACCTTGATAGGAAGACACACCAAGTTTCAAATTTGAGTAACAATAGGACTTTCTCTTAGTTATAACAATATAGACAATTCAAAACATGGAACAATATCAAAATTATAATACATAATTCCATTATCTTTTATGTTGAATCCAAATAAATAATTAATTGAAATTAATCCAAACAAATAATTAATCAACCAAAAATCATAGCTTTAAATAAGAAAACAAAAAATCACATGAACCTAAATAAAAAGCATTTAAGGTGAAGAATTAAGATCAACCTACTGAGACACAAATACCAAAAACCCCAAGACTTAAAATTTCAAAATTTATAGAATCCCCAAATTCTATTTCAAAACCAAACCAAATTCAACAAATTTATATATAACATACCAAATAAAAATTTATCGTTCCCTAGGCTGGAAGACATAGGTTGTAGCTTTGATTTTTCTCCAAAAAAATAGAGATACTTTATTTGCCATGTACAATAAAAATAAAAATAATTAGTAGAAATTATAACCCAAAAACCAAACCCACGAAAACAACGTTAATATAAATATGGAGATTAACCCAAATACTCAAAAGAAAATCAATCCTAAACATAACAAAAGAATAAGATAGAGAAAAAAATCTCAGGCACATATGAAAGCAAATAAAAAATTTGACATAAAAGATTAAAAACAATCACAGGCACAAAATCAAACGTACCTATTTCAACTATCTGACATGTTCACCAAAACCAAATGGAGTAACAGAAGAATTAAAAGAACATAGATTAGAAAAAAATATATATATATATATATATATAATGTAGATGAAAAAAAAAGGGTACCAAGCTTAAGATGCGAGACTTGAGGCAAAGCAATAATTCAATACCATAGCAAAATTAAACCATGAAAAAAGAATACCATAGGTATTATATGGTTGCATGGAGCCATGCTTGAGCTTTGAGCATGTTAGCAACAACCAGCCACACCAACTTCATTGTATGTCTAATTCTATTAGCAATGGCAAAAGCAAAAGCCAAAAAAAAAAAAAAATCCTAATTATAGCTCTTTCAATTATCATGGCTCTTCATTCTTTTTCAGCTTGTACATTGTTGTTATTGTATATTATATATATATATATATATATAGTTGTAGGACAGTGGATAATTTGTTGAGTTGTAATCAGTTTTCAGCTCTACTTTGGTTAATGTATTGGTTTCCAACTCTCTTTAGGCAACATATGGGGTAAATAAATCTTAAATAATTTTATTTAAAAAATAATAATAATGATGTGGTGACGTGGAAAATTGTGGGAGTTTCAAAAGTTTCGGTTTTATATATATATATATATAGATGAATTGGTTGAGATTCCCTTTGTGCACTGTGTTGCACTTTTTAATTGCGACAATTCTTCCATCACTTTACATTCCTTTGAAAACTGTACCATAGCCACCCTTACCAAGTATTCTACTTTGGCAAAAATTGTCTGTTGCCTTTTCTAACTCCTTCGAGTTGAACAATTTTGCATTTTGAACATTGTTTTCATTGAAGATAATTGCCTTTCTAACAATAAGCCACCATTCTTAACGAAGAATTTTTTCTTAAGCTTGATTTCACTTCTCTTCTTTATCACTTTGCATAAAACCAGTGTAGTAGATATTAGAAATAATACTCCTATTGCTCCAATACCTGCATAAGTCAAAAATAAATAAATAAATAAATAAATAAATATGAAATATCAATTATATATATATATATAAATTATGAATGTGTAAAATAGAGTTTGATAAGAAATACCCTAATTTTTTTTTGTAGAAGTTACCAATTTTTCCAAATTATGTTCCCACAATCCCACACTTTCCTAAAGTCTATGTAAGTGTTAACTTCCAATTAATTTATATAACAAATGTAAAGGATTTTTTTAGCTTAAATTTTCAAGTAATTAGTACATATGTGCAATGTCCAATTGTGTTCCAATTAACAAAAAACCTCTCTTGTGACAACACTTTCTGAGTATAGTCACCTTCATCCTTCTAAAGCATGAATTGACTGTTTAGAGTTTCTTGTTAACATCTTCTTTGCCTCAAAATTTTATAACTTGTTTAGCCTCTCCCTTGTCTTAAACTTTTGTTAAACCTAACAACCAACTCTTCTTCACCTCGTTACCAACCAAAATCACTTTTCTATTCCCCCCCAACCCATCCAAAACCACTTTTCTATCCCTCTCTTTATCCTTTTCCGTCTATGTTTCTCTTTTGGTCGTAAAAGATTGACATATACCTGTTTCGTCCATGTTTCTCTTCTGGTCGTAAAAGATTGACATATAGTCGTGACCGTGTGTGTTTGATAGGAAGAAAAAGTTAAAATTTTAAATTATTGCTGATCTCCTTTTAATATATGGCTTAGTTAAGAAAAAACCATAAAGAATGTTTATGAGTAATGCTAGGATCTTACCTCAAAATCAATCTCAGAAAAATATTTTTATGAAATATGAAAATGGCCGTGATTTTGGTCCATTAATCGTGATAGATTGATCCAACTTGATAATATGATTTCAGTCAAAAAAAAAAATTTTGATGATATGATAGAATCCTCTACATGGGAGGAGGATGAGATGCAATACCATATTGATGGTTGAAAAAAAAAAAAAAATTTGCTCTCAACCATCTGTAAGGTCCTTTTCCTTTCCAACCATCGATTGGGTATTGCATTTCATGCAATAACCTAATCATACAATATAGACATAGAGTAAATATACTCACCAACCGCGAGGTAAATTGTTAGTGATGATCGACTAGGAACACATACTTCTTCAACCTTATGGTATCCTTTGATGCACAAACAAAGATGACTCGCGACTTCATTAGCACAAATTTGTTTTTCCGGGCATTTTTCTGCCTCGTTGCATTCGTCAATGTCTGTAGTTACAAAGGTCATTTAAAGTATCTAAGAAGAATTAATTCAATACCCAAAAATAAAACACTAAGAAGAAGTATAATCAAAAGAGACAATCTATTTAAACGAAAATGAAGGGATTGCCTAGCAATTTAATTAGAGACAGATAAAAAAAATTCAAAATTTATTGAAATTGTAAGTCCAATTTGTATAACATCATTTATACATGCATCCATCATCATCATCATCATCATCATTATTATTATAAATCACAACCTATCAGTTTAAACACTAGTAAAAAAAATGTAACATTTTTTGTGTAACTAAAATAAGGCAATATTTTAAAAATTCGTGAAAAATATAAACCTTTTATTATTTTTTAAAAACTTGTTGTAGATAAGTAAGTAAATTGAATATATACCTTGGCAACCATCTTTGAGGTATGGGTTCCCGTCGTAACCTTTCTTGCACTTGCAACGGTACCCAGAACCATCTTTGAGATTAGAACAATTGCTATTTGCTCCACATATGTAATCCTCTTTGTTCCGGGCAACTTCACACATCTCGTTACCAATTGCCCAATCAAGAACCATTGGAATGTGTTCATTGTTTTGTAGACTGGTTAGATAAGCTGAGGAGAAACTGAACTTGTCTTTCTCGATAATAAAGGCAAAACTGCATGGATTGAAAGACCAGACATCTTTGTGGCTATCAAAGCTATGTACTGCAAAATTAACCTCTTTCAAACCTTCAGGAATATCTATTTGGCAACAACCAATCCCAGAGCATGTCCCATTTACAATGTTGCGTGTGCCGTTACATTTGGACAGGCAACCGATGGTAAACGGTGCATCTTTGAGAGTACCATTAAGGAATGTGTAAGTGTCACAGCCAACTGCCACGAACTTGTTTCTTGTGACAGAAACCGTGAAACTGGGGACCTGGAGTTTCGTGTTATTTGACAGAGGCGTACCCTACTGGTTGTAACAGCTAACGGAGTAATGCATCAGGATATCCATCTCTCCTTCGATGGAAATGTTTGTAACGGGGAGGTCTCGGCTCATTGGTTGAGGTTGGTCGTACGATTTGCTACAGATGATAAAAAAGTCTCTACTTTCTTTCCGGTAACAACCTTCAGTTGTGCCAAAGGGATATGGAATTTTTACATCCCCACAGCTGTCGGAGCAGTTAGGCAAGGCCAATGGATATGCTATTGCAGCGGCTGCCATTATTGCTCTTAACATCACACCAACACAGGTGACTAGCACAAGCATCGAATGGAAACCCATAGCCCCACTATTTTCCCAGAAGAGCATCTAAGATTAGAGCTTTGGAAGTTGATACGTATTAGCTTCTAAGATCCTGGACTTACCAAGTAGAAAATTTGTAGGACTATAAAATTTTTTCACGACTTCTTACAACAATTATGATATGATAGACGGTAATTAGTGTAGAAGAAATAGTAAATTTATGCATATATAAATGATAACTAACTATTTATAGTCTATTATGTTAAAACTGTAATCATCTATATTTGAGGAGCCATAAATTTAGCAATATAATTTCACAAAAAATTATTTTATTTATCTTATCTTCTTATTTTACAAAATACTTAACATCAATAGTTTCATTTTAACTTTGAACACAATAAAATAATATAAACACAATAAATAATATATCAACTACAATAAAATAATATATTATCTATAAAACAGTATAAACACATGAATAAAATGATTTATTTAATATAAAGCAATATGAACACACAATTTAATAATTTTTTTTTTTTTTTTTTTTTACCTATGAGCTACTTTGCCACTTTTGGCTGCACAATAGCTGTGGAGCCAAATTATTTTACTTTTACTTTACCAATGTAATCATAAATTTGTATTTGATGGTGTTAAAAATAATAATATAGATTTTTAGCACCACCAATAAAAATGTAGAAGATCCATCTTGATGTTCATTTTTATGGACCGATCCTTTCCTTAAAAGGTGGACCATAAAGTAAACCTCTATTTTTTCTTTTTTTTTTCTAGATACCAAAAAAATAATAATAATAATAATAAATTAAGGTAAACATTGACTTTGACCGGGTCTAAATTAAAATTATACTTAAGTAATACACAAAAACACCGATTAAACTTTTTTTTTAAAGTATAATTCACTCAGTTGCCTATAAGGGTTATTTGCACGAAGGAATCAATACGTACAAACCCAAATTATTAAAACTTATAATCATTTCTCCAACTTTAACAAAGACTACATCACAGCTAAAAAATTTAAAAAATAATAATAATAATAATAATAAAAAAGATTAAGGGTCCATATAGGAACAACTTATTTAGCTAAAATATAAATAAAAAAATTGTAAATAAAGGTAAAAAGTAGCTAAAATAGTATAATAAAACTCATGAATGGTACTAAAAAGTACAATAATACTTATAAATAGTAGCAAAAATAAGCTAAATAATAAAGTAACCTGACTTTAAACTTTAACCTCAAACGCAACCTAAGAGTGCATTTCAAATCATATTAAAATGTGGTTTAAATCAGGTTTTAGCTTCTTCTTCTCTTTTCTTTTCTTTTTTTTTTTTTCTTTTTTTTTGGGGGGGGGGGTACTATCATAGATCACACTAATTTTTGTGGGCCATTTTGTTGAAAAAAAAAAAAAAACTTTATTTTTTTGATAAAAACATCTTATTTTTTGTATATGCATCCGCTGTTGGGTTCCTGGGTTAGTTAGGCAAGGCTAATTAAAATGCTATTGCTACTGCTGCCATTATTGCTGATAATATCACCCAAACCTAAATGACTTGCCGTACAAGCATCCTCTGGAAACCCATAGCCCTACAATTTCGGAGAAGAGTGTCTTATGCTCTATTTGGATGTTGGGGGAAGGAGGAGGAGTAGAGTATAGAGAGAGAATAAGTTAAATTACCCAATTTAGATTTTTTTTAAGGAATGAGGGAGATAGATTTGGAGGGGTTTAGAGTACGGAAATGCTTAACTAAATAAATTACCAAATTTTCTCTTACCATATTAACAAAATTACATTGTTCTATAACGTTAAAAATAATAATAATAAAAAATCTGTAACCTACAAAATTCTCTCTCTCTCTCTCTCTCTCTCTCTCGCGCGACTTGTTCACTCTTGAACTGTCTTTCACTCCTCTTTCACGCCTAGCATTCTCTCACAAAGGTAAACCTTTTTTTAATTTTTGTTTCATAGGTTTGTTTTGAGTTGAATCAAATAACTATGTTCTTATAATTGTGATTTTATTGGGTAATTTCTTATTAATTGTGATTTTATGGGGGTAATGCATATTATTTGTGAGTGGGTTTTGAATCTGAGGGCTTTTTTACTTAAATTTTAAAGTTTCAAAGTATTGCTCATAAGTTGTTTGATAAAGTGCTTGAGTGAGTCTAGATTGTAAACTTGCATAAATTTGTATCTCAATGATGATTGTAGCTATATATGGATCTGTGTTTCATGTTTACTTTTCTCTAAACACATGCAATCCTATTAGTTCGTGATATATAGATGAACTATGGTTTTTTTTTTTTTTTTTTTTTTTTTTGAGAATCAATGAACTATGGTTAATCCTAGGTCTTTGTGATTGTGTATTCTATGTAAGTTTGATTTTATGGTCAGGTCTTTAATGATTTGTTTGTTTTTGTGGTTTTTATTGGGTAATTATATATCGGTGCCCCACACACACACACACACATATATATAGGGCCC
The DNA here is from genome assembly GCF_001633185.2 of Quercus lobata. NCBI lineage: Eukaryota > Viridiplantae > Streptophyta > Magnoliopsida > Fagales > Fagaceae > Quercus > Quercus lobata. The sequence goes on along the minus strand of NC_044912.1, from coordinate 30,373,519 downwards.
TATTGCCTTAACTTTGTGCCACAATATAGCCGACAAAGTCTTGACAGCTTCCAAAGCATCCTCTAGGTGTTCATCTTAGAAAACTTCATTAATCTGGTCATGTGATGGAAACAAAACTTAGCTTGTGCATCATTATTGAAGTGTCTTGTTTGGCTGTGATGACACAAGTAGGAAACTTCCTTAAACTTAAAAATCAAGCAATTTATATGTTAAATAGCTACCTTAATGAAAACAGAGCATTCCCATCAGCTCTTTCATAAAAAATGTCACTTTGACACTCCAAAATCCTACTTATCATTTTAGCACATCATTTTACACATACCATTTATCAGATGTTCTATACTTCAATTTTATACATTAAAATAATATTTACAACACATTAAAATAATAATTACTACACATTAAAATAATATATTAATTACTCATCCTCATCCTCATCGTCAACAACAACGACACAACCCCCACTGCCGCAACAACACCGACAGCCACCACCGGCACAAACTCACATCCACCAACGCCACCTCAAAAAAAACAAAAACAAAAACACAACCAGAGAGATCGGCAAAAACCCACATTTACCAAACTAAACAAACCCACATCCCAAACCCACCACCGGCACAAACCCACATCCACATCCACCACTGGCACAAACCCACATCCACTAGCACAAACCCATAAACCCGAGATCGGCGTGACGAGATCGGTGACTGCGAGATCGGCAATGAGAATGCCAAATAGAGACGTAAAACAATGGCGTACCATTGATCGGTGAGGCCACCATATTGTTGAATGATGGCGTACGAAGAACGATGAGGCGGTGAGGGAGGGTGATCTGTGATCGGCGACTTGATCGGTGAGGCCGCCGTACCGTTGTTTTGAGGGTGAGGGAGGTAATCTTAAGAAGAAAGAGGGAGAGAAAGTTGATAGGAGAGAGAGAAAACAGTGAGAAGAGAAAGAAAACATTGAATTAAATATTGAGAGGAGAAAGAAAGTGTTGAATAAAAAACTATTTTCCGGAAATAGCATTTGTGTCCGTACCATCTCAAATACTGTAGCATGTTCTAAAATTATAGAACATATAGAACACCTCATGAACCTCGAACAATAGTGTTTGGTGTGCCAAATGCCAAATATTTGGCATTTGGCACACCTGATGAGAATGCTCTTATGATGCTTAAAATATTTTATTGTGTAATGTCTAAATTACTCATACTAAATTTTAACATCTGAAAAATTTTCTCAAAATTTTCTTTATGTAATTTAAGTTTTAAATGATAGAAATTATTAGAAGTTTTAAAGAGTAAATATATTGTCTTTAACAAGTAGGTACTAAAAAACTATTATACTTAAATAAATATTTATATGTTAAATAACTACCCTAACTTTATAGTTAATCAAAATTTTTATGTGAATAAGATTAACTTTTTACAACTTGATTATCAAAATTCTTAAAATTAATGTCTCTTTTGATTAATGTAAATTTCTATATACTTTAAAAATCAAATGATTTATATCTTTATTTTGTAATACAAATAAAATCTAAAATTGGTATAATTATTACTTTTTCTTCCATGACAAACACGCGATTGCACATGCTGTCCTAACTAATGTGTATATATATATATATATATATAATTTGTCAGGGGAATAACTTTATATTTTCCGGGAATATAAATAATAAAGCCTCCCTCGAAATAAAGAAACAAGAAATTCAAGGAGGGCCATGGGCCTAAGGCCCCTCCTTGTAGCTGTGGGTCCGTCACTGCAAACATGCTTAGCCACAAGCGCACAGTCAGAAAGAGACAGTGTAGACAAGTGCATGTAAAGTTCTTAGAAGAAGATGAAGTGAAAACTGTTTGATTGCATGATGCCAAAAATGGTCAAAAGTTACTTCAGGGAAAAAAAAAAAAAAAATGGTCAAAAGTTACAATAATGCAAGGCTGAAAAGTATTCAAGCGTGAAGGTAAAGTTAGGTCTGATTTTTTTTTTTTTTTTTTTTTTTGGGTCTGTCTTGGCTACATGATTGAGTTTGGGTTTGACCAATTCATAGATTAAGGTCAATATTGAATCAAATTAAAATTTAAAACTACCTGGATTAATTAAAAGGTGTCACAACTTCTTAAGCTTAGATCAACCCATAAGTTTTTCTCTTTTAAACATTAAGATAAATTAATGGATTAATCGATTAATATATAAAAATAGATTAAAAAAATATCAAATATAATTCTAAATAATGGCATCCAGCTGGAGGAGTCTGCTAAAGGAGAAAATATACAGTGTACTGTCAAGGGACAAATAAATAAAGGAGCAATTTATTGGAAGATGACAATTGACAAGAGATAGATTAGAGCAGAAAGTGCCCCATGCACGGTGTACTATCAAGAGACAAGGAAATAAAGGAGCAATTTCTTGGATCCATATCCCGTGCAATATTGCACGGTGTGCAATACGTAGGGCATTGCTCGGTGTGCAATACCGATAAATCCCAGCCATCCATTTAATCTAGTGACTCTTTATTTTGACACCTCACCAAATGACAAAAAGACCATTTCGCCCTTAAAAAATTTTACACCCGCCCACTGATTCAGGATTTAGCCCGCCCACTGTTTCATAAAACATAAACTCATATTTTTTTTTTTTTTTTTCTCTCTCTCTCTCTCCCCTGCGCAGCTCTCATCTCCTTCTCAAAATATTTTTCTCAGTCCCCTGCGCAGCTGCATCTCCTTCAATCCATTGTCACAGCAGCCCGGTACCAGTCCACACAAGGCCAAGCCTCTCTCTTTGCCATCACTGTTTGCTACACATGGTTATTTATCAACCATCCTGATAAAGACAGATTCTTGACGGAAAATTAAAACTGGAACTCTATGAATAACTACAAGGATTACAAACTACAAAATCATACACTTGGTCCCTATCTTTGCCTACATAAGTGGTTGGAGAGAGGTCATGGTTCAAGATCCACTAGGTGCATAACATACCAATACAGCAAAGAAAAACAAACAAACAAACAAAAATGTTTTGTAGACTTTTGAATATGTTCAGAAAATATGGTTTTGATGACTAAGATACATAAAATTCTATAGGATTATGTTCTTTGCTGGCCCTCAAGTAATTCGCAGGGGTTCTCCCTCTGTTTTGTTAATGATGGCAACACCCTCCCATCCTCTCCAGACAGTTAATTAACAACGATATTTTTGTGAATAGGACAGCAAGAATGGGAAGGAAAGCATGGAGAGTTGGCCTTTTTTTGAGGACATGAGTAAAATTTTGTCTAATTAAAAAGATTTTTGTTCTGAACAGGAGAACAAGAATGGGAAGAAAAGCAACAAGAGCTGGCCATATTTTGAGGACATGAACAGAATTTTGTCTGATCTTCATGTAATGGATGGACAGAGAAGGAAACCGTTTTTACCAATTTTTTAGAAGATTCAGCAAGATGGATGTTCTATTAAAATCTGGACAGCTCTGACCACGATGAAGATCCATAGGTAACATAATAATTATATTATGGATTTATGGCGTGGAAGGTCTCCACTGATGTGGAAGAATTGAGCAACAATAGGTGAAGTAGATTTGTAGGCGTTACGCCCCAAACCAACTACAAAAACTGGCACGTGAGAATCGTTGCACGCTTATAAAGTAAACATCTTACAAGTATATAAAGCTTTCTTAGCAACTAAAATTTATTCTCAAAAATTAAAATCAATAAATTTTGTTTATGAATAAATGTCCAATAATTTAATAGGAACAAAATCCAAACCTCATGTACATAATGCCAATTGGCCCATAAATAAATAAAACTATTAAAAAACCATCCAATCCTGAAATCACTAAGCTTCTTTCTCGCTCATAACACAACATCAAAACTCCCAAAACCTATTATTCTTCATAATCTGAAATTTGAGGGGAAAAATGGGTGAGTTGACAACTTAATAAATAACCAAAATTCTAATAAATTCTATCAAGTAATAGATCTGTAAAGTAATAAGATGTAATATGAGCCTTCAGAAGTTATAATATGCTATGAGTTTTCAAAAATTACTAAAGAAGTTTTATAGTCTTAAAATAATAAGTTGCAAATAGATCACATTATTTAATCTTACAAATATATCATAGATGGTTTAGAAAATAGTCAGTTTTTCTTATATCAAAAGTTTTAATTTATAATAGCTTCTAAAAATATATAAGTAGCTTTAATGACTCAAAATTATTCAAATACTCAAACATTTTCAAAATCACCTATGTAGTTTTAAGGACTCAAAATAGTTCAATGCTCAAACGTGATTCATATTCTTAACAATCTTTTGACTATGGTCACGCTATATTCCCGTGACTGGGTATCGGAGTACCAATGAATAACTCCCATTGGTTTGGGTATTAGAGTACCAATTAATAACCCCCATTGGTTTGGATATCAAAATACCAATTAATAACTCCCATTGGTTGGGTATCGAAGTAATTTTATAGTCAAAATTATCCATAATCATATATAAGAAATCATAATTTCTACCAAAAATATATCTTATTCAAATACATACATACACACACACACACACACACACACATATATATATATATATATAATCATATATTCAATATTCAAATCTATTTGTGATATTTCTATATTCTTTACTTTAAATCAATATAGCTAACAAAAAAACAATAAAATAAAATAATTCTTATATTTAATGCTCATATGTATTTGTGAAAATTCCTTATTCTTTACTTTGAATCAGTATAACTAAAAACAATTAAATAAGATACATCATATATTCAGTAATCATATATATTTGTGATAATTCTTTACTTGAAATCAGTAGTAAAATAGAAATAAAATTGTAACATCTATAAAAAAATTTCAGTAATTAAAATACACACAATAAAACCAATTAGAAAAAAGGTTACTTACCTCCAAAAACTATTCCAAAAGAAACTTTTCCCTAACACTTCCTCTAAATCCTTAGATATCACCTAGATAATTTTCAAGCACTATACTTAATAATCAAATAATTCAAGAAAACTTATAATGGAATCCAATTAGATGAAAGACTATTTAAAATAACCAATAATTACCCACTGTCCACTCACATCAAAATCCCACGTAATTTACATTATATTTTGCTCTCTTTATTTTCTGCCACTAATAATTCCTAGGAATCAAGTCTAGAGTTACACCATACCTATAGGCATAAAGGGCCAAAAGTACATCACCCATTATTATATTCGTGAGTTGATATATATATATATATATATATATATATATATACACACACATTTAATCACTTATGCCAAACCTACCGACTTCCCCTTTACGCCTCAACCAACTAAATAAACAAATCATATCAAAAAAAAAGAAAAAACTAAATAAATAAATATAATAATAATAATAACAACAAAAGAAAAAAGGACAAAGCTATATATTTTTTTTGAAAATTCTAGTGCCACTACTTTTTGTACAATTTTGTGCACAATTCGTCCACGTAGCAAGTTACACCATAATTTTTTTTTTTTTTTGGTTGCTATTCACCAAAACTCAATTCGATAAACTTGTGCAGCACTTACAGTTAATGCAACACCAGCATAGGGAAATAGATCTAATTCCTTCTTCATTTCCAGCATCATACTCATTGGATTTTTTAAATAGTCTCACCATTGGCCAAAATACTCATATAAAAAATATTTTAATTCTAAATAAAATTTAGATTTGACTAAAAAAGATTCTTAGGCTCTTACCGTAATTGTGTAGTCAAACATTCTCTGCTTGAGTAATTTGGGTAATCACCTCTCTCAAAACTTAATAAGCTTATATATAACTAGAGTTTTAACTTTATTTTCTAAAAACTCCCTTATAAGTATAAATTATAATATTGGTCCCACAAAATAAAATTACTTAAATACCCCTCCTTTAAATTTTTTTTTTCCCGGGTATTACAATAGGACACAGACTGTAAATCAATCAAATGAGTAGCTAAGAAAGGAGAGGGTGACCCAAAGAGAGAAATTTGAATTTTGGTACATTTGACGAACATGTATGCCTACACATTGCTCTATTTTGATGTTTAGAGATACATTTTAGCTGCACCATAGTTAATGGTGAAAGTAAAATTTCCCCAAAAATCTTTATCATTCTTAGTTAAATAGATACGTTATGGGTAGTATTAACACGTTTATGCGATAACACTTGGTTTTAGATGGATTCAATCCCATTCTTTTTTGCTTCTTAGTAAATTTGTCTTCTACTTAACACTTGAACAGTGATGGCAAAGAGAGAGGCTTGGCCTTTTGTGGACTAGTACCGGGCTGTTGTGACAATGGATTGAAGGAGTTTGTTGAAGAGCGAGATGGGTTTTCTTCGTCGGAGTCGGAATCGGACTAGCTAGAAGCTTCTCCGGAGCTTTGGAGCAACAATGATGGCAAAGAGAGAGGCTTGGCCTTGTGTGGACTGGTACCGGGCTGTTGTGACAATGGATTGAAGGAGATGCAGCTGCGCAGGGGAGAGAGAAAAAATTTGAGAAGGAGATACAGCTGCACAGGGGAGAGAGAGAGAAAAAAAATTTGAGTTTATGTTTTATGAAACAGTGGGGCGGGCATCCTGAATCAGTGGGCGGGTGTGAACTTTTTTAAGGGCAAAATGGTCTTTTTGTCATGTGGTGGGGTGTCAAAATAAGGAGCCATTAGAATAAATGAATGGCTGGGATTTGAATTATTGCACGGTGTGCAATACCCTAGGTATTGCAAGGAATATGGATCCCAATTTCTTGGAAGGTGACAAGAGATAGAGCAGAAAGTGTCACATGCATCTGCATGTGAAGTAACAAGGAAGACAACTACATGTCGATTGACCAAAGCCTGTCAAGTTGTTGACTCTGGATGTACCCAATGCAGAAGTTCTTGATGACTTTTTAACTAAGAAAAAAACTGAGTTCTATGGAATTAACTTCTCCTAGTGAGCTTAGAAAAAGACTAAAAAAGGGTTGTGATAGGTAGGGCAAGTTTGTGTTTCATTTTTGGTAGAGAAAGTGAAGTATAAATATATTAAATAATCATTACTGCATAGCCATTACTTGCTCCTTGTTAGCCATTACTTGCTCCTTGTTAGCGTTGGTCACCCTCAAGACTCATTGGTAAACCATAGTTTTGCGTCGGTCAATCCGTTTTTTGTTAGCTGACAAACAGGCGTGTATTTAGGTGGTCTCGCAATGGAGTTTCTTGAGGAGGTGGTCCCAATAACAAGGATACTGGTGGTTAGTAATAGTTCCACCAATAATTATTAATTGCTTAGAAGTAGAATGCATATGTTTAATCGCTCATCATCTGTTGCTAGGTCACACTTAGGTCAGGCACACACTGATATTGTAACGACCCAAGGAAAAGCGCTAGCCACATTTGCGCTATACCTCAAAAGGACTAGTCACCATTGAGGCTCCTTGCAGTTGTTAATAAAGACCAGTTCAACCCAGTAAATACTCGATGTGGGACTCATCACACACTCACACACATCACACAATCAATCAAATTAGGGTATCACAATCTCCTCCACTTAAATCCCTAACGTCCTCGTTAGGGCCCACTTTGTAGGGTAGTGTCTCCGAACCCACACGAGGTTACCAGGCCGGCTCTGATACCATATGTAACGACCCAAGGAAAAGCGCTAGCCACATTTGCGCTATACCTCAAAAGGACTAGTCACCATTGAGGCTCCTTGCAGTTGTTAATAAAGACCAGTTCAACCCAGTAAATACTCGATGTGGGACTCATCACACACTCACACACATCACACAATCAATCAAATTAGGGTATCACAGATATGAACATGAATAATGATAGCATAGTTAATTCTAAGGAATATAGCATGAAAGATATAGACAACAATTTGTTAGAATGGAATAAATGGAATATACCAATAGAAAGAACTGATAAAATCTACAGACAAACTTCTTTTTCTAAATTATCCTTCATGATAGACTACACTATAAAAACTATTGAAAGAACTTACTCTTTGTTTAATGAATATGAAACAATTCAGTTATTTTCAATAGACTCAATTAGACGTCATAGAGAAAAATATGTCTTTTTACATGTTGGTTTGGTTCAAGTAGCTGTAAAACCATTAACAAGAGAAGCTTTAAATACAAGTGTTTTACTTTGTTTAAGAGATGACAGGCATTTAAGATTTAACGACTCACTTTTAGGAATGATGGAAACAAGTTTACATAATGGACCAATATATTTTAATTGTTATCCTAATTTTACTTTAAGTTTATTTGACAGAAATATTATGGATGTTTTAACTTTGAATGTAAAAACAGATTGTTATTATATGAAAGAAGGCTGAAAACCTTTAGCTATTATTTATAGGATTTATTATAAACTTATGAAAACTACCCTTGATCCTCAATCCATGGTTGAGCCATCCCCTAAAGGACATACTTTCCTTCTTCAAGCCTCAACCCCAAATAGTAGACTTCGTGTACCCCAACAGATACAATGGAAAGACATAAACCTTCTTGAACAATGGCAACTACAGGCCATTGCTTCCACATTAAAGATAGAAAACACAGAACTAGACTTCATAGCATAAAAGACAAATGGTACAGTTATTATTGCTTTCAATAATAATGACAGACAAACTGACAGCCTTATTAGACCCAGTAGTTCTTCAGGCAAAAGGACCCTTATGATGTTTACACCTAGAAGCTCCTTTTCCTCTAGGACATCTTTCTCTGACTTTAGACCTTTACCTCCCTAAAATCTCCCTCCAGTCATAGACCTTCCTCCCATAAGTACCAAAAAAAACCCCTGTCCAGATAGAAACAGCTTATTATCCGGTAAATACCACACAACCTACCCCTAAAGTTCACCAACCCCTTTATCAGCCCCAACCTCAACCTGATTCTCCTACCCACATAGACATATTAGGATTTACAGAACAGGATAGAAAAATTAATGTTTTATATAAAGAATTTGTTTTAGATAAATAATTATTAAAACATATTTATTTAAAACCTGAATATACTGATAGGAAAAACCAGTTTTTTGAACAACATAATGAACAAGAAAGGAATAATTTAAGAACTAAATATTATGAAAATGGTGACAGACTTGCAGACACACTTTAGTTTCTTTGATTTTTTGGATTATCATAACAAAAAGATAAGTGTGATAGAAAAAACATTGTCATGGATGAAGACAGAAAATCATGAAAAGGTATATCAAACTTATCCACCCTTTGAATCAATTATATTGAATCAAAATAGTGGAGTCCAAGTGTTGGCTACTCCTATTAAAAGACCTAGTCTAAGTGATGATAATAAGAACCTAGACAGCATAATTCAACCGAATAATTATACTAATATATATCTAAAAACAATTGGTCAAAAGCTACAAGACATAGAAGATAGAATAACACCCTCTTCTACTTCCATAAAAAAAAGAAAACGCATCTAATACCCCTTTATTTATCCCTCATGAAATACCTCCTCATCTTAGAGCACCTTTAAAGAGACCCATGACAGAGAAAACGGGTAATTTGCTTGATGAAATAAATAAGAAGTTAGATTTAATGAAATTGGTATCCCAAAAAGACATGGACCCACTAAAAAACAAAAATAGGACGTTAAATACAATAGGAAGAACTGCATCTTCAGAGGATGAAGAATCAGAAGATAATCAATTGACAGATTTGATGGATTATTTAGATATAGATAATTTAGAATCACAATTTACTAATAAATTACAGATTAATAAATTAACCTTATCATCTTCATCAGAAGATCGTAAAAAATGAAGAATTGAGGAACCATACCCCAAAAAGAATTGGTATCCTAAACCCACTCCTCCTGATTTACAGTTTGGAGAAAGACATACTTTTGTTAATTCATCTTACTCACCAGATTTAATTTATGAATGGAATATTGATGGAATGTCAGAATATGAAATAATAAATCTTTTACATGAAATGACCTTGCTTACTAATGTTCATAAGAATCATGGAAAACAAGACCACCAGATAGCCCATTTAATTGTCATCGGTTTTACTGGCCAATTGAAAGGTTGGTGGGATCACTCTTTAAATAATGATGACAGAAATGAAATATTAATAACTGTTAAAAGAGAAACAGATGGAAGTGTTATAGTGACAAATAGACAGCCTTCACAAGATGCAGTTAATACTTGGCATTTCAAAAGTTTTAAGTAGAAATGATTGTCAACAATCCTACTGGAAAGAAAAATTTATTGCTAGTCTACCTTATTTCTTTGCTTAAAAAGTTAGACTTGATATAGCCAATAATGATGGAACTATAGACTATCCTAGTTTAACATATGGGGACATAATATCCTCAATCAATAAAACTGGCCTATGGCTATGTAATGATTTAAGATTGAAAAATCAGATAGAGAAAGAAAAAAGATATGCTAAAAAGGAGCTAGGAACATTTTCTGAGCAATATGGCTTTGAACCATTGATTGCTCCCTCTAGGAAAAGAAGAAAAGAAAAGAAAGAAGCGGATAGATACAAGAATAATAATAGAAGATATCATAAAGGTAGGACCAAAGAAAAGAAAGAAGAGTCCAAAAGAAAGAAACGTGATAGATATAAAGAAAGAGACATTATTTGCTTCAAATGTGGGAAAAAGGGACACACTAGTAGATACTGTAACTTTCAAAGAAAGATAAATAAACTTGACATATCAGGAAAGTTAAAAGATAAATTAATGAGTATATTAGAACAGACAGATAGTGATGAAACAAATAATGAAATTCACCAGATAGATAATAATGATATCACCTTATCATCGATAGATATTTCTTCAGATAATGAAAAAGTTAAATTATGTATTTGCAATAATCCTGATAACTGTTATTGTAAAAGAAAATTAAAAATAAGTATTTTAACAAAATAAGAAGACATAATAATGGATTTAATAGACAAACTTCCGGATTTACAGTCTAAGAAAGATTATTTATCTAACTTAAAAGAATCCTTAACTCAAACTGACAGACTCGAAATAGATTGGAAAGATTATAGGTCAACCTATAATTTTGTAGAAATTACTAATAGACTTAAACCCAGTAAACCTGTAACAATAACAGATTTACAGATAGATGCCAATAATCTAAGAAAAGAATTAAAATTAAAAATTTTCATTTCAAAAGACATGATTGATTAGATAGCTGCACAAGTAATTAGTGTAAAGGATAGAATTAGATATGGTAATGAATCCTTGACAGACTCCTCTCTTCCTGACATAAATAATTTTACGGATAAAAGTTTTCATAAAGATGAATATAAGATGAATTTTTAAATATAATTGGCAGAATGATATTCTAGAAATGGTATACTAAAATAACTTTGGTTGTTCATAAAGAATTCTCGTTAACAGTTGTTGCACTTGTTGATTCTAGTGTTGACATGAATTGCATATAAGAAGGATTAATACATTCCAAATATTATGGATCAACAACGGACAGATTAACTCAGGCTAATGGTGATAGACTTAAAATAAGTAATAAATTGACAAACACATATGTATATAATAATGGAATTAGTTTCAGAACACCTTTCTTCTTAGCAAAAAAGTTGTCCTCTAAAGTTATTCTAGGGAATCCTTTTTTGACTTTACTTTATCCTTTTTCCACGACAGACAATGGAATATGTACTAATATTTTGGAAACGAAAGTAAATTTTAAGTTCATCCTACCTCTTATCCCTAAGGATATACATTTGTTGAAAGAAATCTCAATATTTAAGGATATAAATACTGTTGAGCCAATAGCAAACAATGACGGGATTAATATAGATGAGAGGTAGATGATGCTATAAGTTCTACCCAGTAGCATTTATATATATACATATTATTTGAAATATATAGTTTGTTATAAATAGTTTGTTTTCAGAAAGATTATTTTCAAAAAGTTTATTTAAAATTTGTTTTAGAAAGATTTTATGCTAAGATTTCACCCAATTTAACAATTTCCTTCTCAGAAATATTTGAATCCTTCTCAGAAATAGATAGCCCTCTAATAGAACTCTTTGAATGAACCCCCTTAGAAGTATTTGAAACTACAATGCTCAGATTTGATTATCTGTTGCATGAAGGCCTTTAACTAAGGCGTACTTGTACTATTTGTTAATTTTAAAATTAACAGTCAATTGCTTGGCAAGCAAGATAACCATCCTAAGGCTAATAATATACCACATTTTGCCGAAACAGAAATCCTCAATGAAGATTTCAAACAGAGCATGAAGGCGTCTTAATTGAGACAATATCCCTTCAAGTAGTGATTTTCAGAATGTCTAGAAAATTCAAACAAATTACTATTCATTAGCATGACATATCAGTATTCACCAACATGCGTGAATAGCTTTCAAAAACTCTATGGAGAATCCATCAGCAACAAGATAACTTTAATCCGTCAAATAACTACGCATATACAAATTGACAGAAAAATATAACAGATCACTATTCACAAGCATGAGTGAATAGCTTCTAGACAGATCCAAGATAGTCCAGACAGATACAAACAAATGTTCACAGGTCACTATTGTTCACTAGCATGTGTGAAAAGAGACCTATAGATTCCCAGACAAACTACTATTCATCAATAGTAATATTCTACAAGTTTCCATCGACAGTTTAACTTGAGTTAACTCTACCTACTCAAGTTAATTTACCATGATTCACTACATCTATAAAAGTGACAGACTACGAAGACAGAAGACAAGCCTAAAAAGTTTGAAGAAAAGCTTCTAAAGCTCCAAGTTTTAGAAAGCCTTTGTAATAGCCTTCCCTCTCCCTTAGAAAGACTTCTCCTTTTATAATCTTGTAACCTTTTCTCTTCAAATAGACAATCTTGTAACCTTTAAGATAGTTTTATTTTGTAATATTGTAACTCTTCAAGACAGTGTTTTATTTTCAAGCTTGTATCAAAGACAATTGTTTTCAGTTTTAATCAAAGGCAGAAGTTTTTATTCAAGTAAGATTTTATTTGTTTCAGTTTTCATATTCCATATTCCATTTTAACCTTATTTTGAATATATCTACTTTGCTATTTTCTTCTTTATCATCTATTTTAACATTTTTCATCCTTTATGTTTGTGATAGTTTACGATTCTTCCTTAAACTTTAAAATCAAACAATTTTTCCCTTAATATTTTGGAAATGAGCAAATATGTCATATTGTTATTCTCTCAGTTAAACCCTAATGAAAATTTATGATTCTTAAAATATTTTATTGTGTAATGTCTAAATTACTCCTTGTTAGGGTACTTTTTTTTATCACACCTAATTTTCTTTAAGCACCAGCTATCCACTTTCAAATACACACACCTTATTATATTTAAAACCCAAGAATACTTATGCTTGGAAATATTTGAAAAGCCCATGATTCAAGTCCATGACAAAACAATTTTATCAGTGGAATTCAAATCCATAATTAAAGCCCATGATTCAAACCCATGATGATTCATTCATCTAAAATCCAATTCTCATTGGCAATATCAAAGCCCAATTCTCATTGGCAACATCAAAGCCCAATTCTCATTGGCAACATCAAAGCCCAATTCTTATTAGCAACATCAAAGCCCAATTCTTATTGGCAAGATCAAAGCCCAATTTTCATTGGCACTACTTCATCAAAAAGAAAAGAGTCCAAGATTATCAACGCTTGGCAAAGAAAAAATATCACGTTCAAATGTTACCATGGCGATCATCTTATGAAAAAACTCATTGAGAGCTATCTTGAGGATTATGTTCTCGTATTATAAAACCCATGAAATACATGGGCGTCATTTGCATCGCGACATCCATAATATACACCTTCAAACACTCATGGTAAACATCCAAACCCACAAGATCATCATTTAAGTCATGATGCAATTATTAGAAACCATGAACATTATTTGCAACATAGAATTCGTCAAAGTAAATATTATTTACAAAAGTATTTTGAAACTTGGCCTATTGTTTCAAACATTACAAATTTCCCAAAAGGCCCATTGCAAGTATTTATGAAAAACCCAAAAAATATTTACTAATAAAAGTCCATGAGGAATGAAGACCCATGGCAATATGTGCACACATCCCAGTCCATGCGAGCAAGCCTAAGCAAAAAAAAAAAAAAAAACACCAATAGGAGGCAAAGGCGAACTGTCCTTGTTCATTCCTAACATAAAAGAGCAACTAAGGACTCATACAAAGGAACTAAACCCTTGAGAATGGACTAAGGGCTATCCCATTAGTTTTCTGTTACCCTCTACCTGACGTGAACAGTGCCCAAAGGCTATCATATTAGTTGGAGTCTAAAGAATGATGGAACTCCATCATCTTCCTCAAAACAGCACCTCAAGCGGAAGGGGAACTGAAACCAAATTATTCAAACTCCAACAAATTGATGTTAAAAATACTAAAATGTTCAAAACGTGATTCATGTGCCAAGCCCATGAATCCTAAAAGGGGAAAAATTGGGAACATGTGGTTTTGAGGGCATAAAGGGATCTCCAACGGAACCCCCCTGAAGTAGTTCTCAGGGGTTCGAATCTTAGTTGCAGCATTAGGATTCACTCATGATACACGCCTCAAATCAAATTCAGCCCCAAGAATCCTGGCATTTAATGCAAAAAGTTCAAAAATCCCATCATTACCCAAAAAAGCAAAGCAACCCCCTAAATGGATTTTCCTACTTCTGAGCAGGAATCCCAGGGAAGCTTGACTCTGATTCATCACCTCTTAGTGGTCACACGTTTTTTGGAGCTTTGTCAATAAATGCTTCTTTAAAAACTCCATTATAAAAGTACAAGGAAGCTAACCAAAAAACCAACTAAGCCACCCCTCTAAGACTCTGAGACTCTGAAATTCGTTGGCCATTTTTACTAGTGGTTCAACTTTCTTCTAGCTCACCATCCATCACCTTCAACCCATACCCATCTGATCCCAGACATTCTTCTCCTCCCTTTACATTGCCATAGCTCATAAGTCTCTTCTAACTAACCACAAACAGCCCATTACCGATAAAAGACCTCAGTCTCAGCATCAACCCCATCTCACTAACTCAAAAGCAGCCCACATTCATCTTATTCATGCCTTACAAATTTACACTCACTAAAGTCTTAGGTTAAAAATTGCTGCACTGAGCTGGGGGTCTTTCTCTCCCTTCCCACCATGCCAATTAATCCTCCATTTTTTCTTCCTATGGAGCCTTTAATTTTTACTTTTTACTCTATTGTGGAAGGGTATGATGTATTTGTAACGATCGAACTTTTTCCTCACATTGATGTAACAATGGCTGAAAGCACAATAAATTCCTCTTGAATGAGACACATAAGGACCTAAAATTTGCCTAAATCTATCTAATTATTGATGGTTAGACCGTGTAATTCCACCCCTACTGTTGGACAATTTACCTTTTGGACTTAAGAACAACTTCACCCTTACTGTTGGAGAATTCGTTTTCCCTTGGACTATCAAAACAGGACCACTAATATACTAATTAAGTATTGTAACGTATTTTTTTATTGGGCCTTTGTTGCTATTTTGTTAAGTGCAGTTCTTGTTTCTTCTTGCTTGGATAGGCTTGTCATCACACCGAAAGCCTATGGGTGTCATCTCAAGAGCCCATAATTGAGTCTCGATTTGGTTTCCCAACATTTCATTCAAAGGCATCAATTTCTTCCCTCAACATTTTGGCGACTCCAATGGGGAATCAATCAATTGGTGAAAGTCTATCATGCCTTCAAGGTTGCATAATGACCGGCAAGAAGTAAGTTAAGATAATGTTCATATAGCAGCACAAAGTCACAAGGGTCCAACTGCACAAGATGACCAATTTGAGCAGCCTGAAGCTAACCAGGAGAATGCTGATCATTCGTTCACTTTTGTTCTTGAAATGCTACAAGGAATGCAGCAAGCTCAGTTTGAGCAAGTTGAATATGTGAGAATCCTAAGGGAGGCACAAGGTCAAGGTGTCCAACCACCACGCGTAGAGCCAGACCCTCACACACAGCAAGAAAGGGGCTCAGCAGTTGGAAATCCCCAATCTGGTGAACAAAACACTCCCGCACACCAATTTGTCACTCTATCTGATCTCACTTCTCTACTTGAGAGAGAAAGAGGCAGGCAGCAGAAGGAGCCTATGCTATACATTCGCAAACCCCCATATCTAGCAGAGCTACTTAGCAAACCATATCTAGAGAAGTATGAAACACCTACTTTCGCTCTATATGATGGGAGGAAAGGGAATGCAATGGAGCACGTCAGCAAATTTATGGATTCCATAGGACCATTTGCAGGAGACCGGGAGCTTTGTCTAAGGGAGTTCTCAAAATCACTCATTGATTGTGCTTATCCATGGTATTCTACTCTTCAGCCTAATTCCATTCTCACATGGGAGGATATGGTGGAAAGTCTCTGCACTAAGTATTTCCATGGTGAGGAGAAGGTCACCATCATCACCCTTCACAATTCGAAACAAAAGCCTTCCGAAGGGCTCCTTGATTTTATTAGACGGTTTAGAGATATCGCCCTCGATTGTTATGGACAGTACAAAGAGCAAGAGCTGGTAGAAATTTGCACCGACAACATGTTCTCGGAATACCGAGTACACTTGGAGAACCTTGACATTCACCAATTTGCCCAACTACTCCGAAAAGCTCGGAAGACAGCCCTATCAGTTAAGCCATCTGTCACTGACAAGCCTAGAGCAGAAAAAAGAAATCCCCCTCAAGCTCTTGCCGTCTCCAGTGGAGAATCAGTAGCACGGGTAAAATGCAAGAAGGATGATGGTGTGGAACGACAGGAGCTGCCTTCCATTCCATGTACTAATGAAGAAATCAAGGTGATAGTTCATAAGTGGGTGGTTGATGGAGTCCTTAGAATCATCAAGCCAAACCAGGAGCCTACGAAGGAAGATAAGCAAAACCCTCATTATTGTCATTATCATCAATACGTGCATCATAAGACCAGAGATTGTAGGGCTCCCCGAAGGATGTTTTATAAAAAAATAGCAGATGGGACTCTTGATCTAACCCAAGAGCAGGGGGTCCGATGGAACCCACTACCACAACATAATAGAGGGAAGGCTACAATGGCAATGGTGATGCATGCAAGAAATATCGAAGATGATATGGGTAACAATGGGGAATTACCTCCCGCAGCCGTCTCAGTACTTCAAAGAATTCCAGCCTTTCGTGCCTTGTTCAACCAACTTGGGTTCAATGAAGAAGCGAGGAAGGCAGCAACTGAAGCACTAGTATTCATTGCCTCTGACTCTAGAACACATTGCCTTACCGCCGAAGCTCATGCCAGCAGAGCTTTCTTGGAAACTACCAATGCCATCACCTTTACTGACGAAGATATGGAAGTGCAACACCCTGATCATAGCAGACCCTTATATGTCGCTGCCTGAATCAACGATGTCCACATACGGAGGGAATTAGTTGATACTGTTGCATCCTTGAATCTCGTCCCGGCTACTACACTCCAAGTAGCTGAAATCCCTCTAAATCGGATCACCGGCACTCCCATAGAAGTGGCTGGTTTTGCTGGGATGCAGGAACATACCATTGGGAGCATACAACTTGTCCTTAGAGTGGGACCTATTGTGGCACTTACGAGGTTCCATATGATCGATTCAGCCATACAATACCATGCCTTGCTTAGGTGGCCTTGGCTCCATAGACACAAGTTGGTTCCGTCTACATATCACTAATGTGTTAAAAGGAGGTTCCTTGGCAAACCCATACGCATTCCAGCGAATCATACTCTGTTTGACCTATCTGAAGCTAGCTATTTTGAAGCAGATTTTTATAATGAATTCACCCCGTGTGGGGAAGATGCTACGTCAAAGTCTATAGGGACCCCGTTGCCTAATTGGGAGGTTATTGAGAAGGAACCTGAGGTGGATCTGAGGGGGATCCTTAATCAGAAGAAAAAGAAGAGGGAGCATAAGGAAGCACCTAGCAGTAGGTCACAACTGAGGTGCGTGCAAATCCAACTATCGAATGGGCACCTTGGTTACCGATTATGATAGTACGCGAGGCCTAGCTGTCTCAAACAGAAGGGTCCCGGACTGAACGAAGCCAATACAACACTAACTTGTTGCTGCACTCAAGAAATAGCAGCTCTAGCGGAGCATTCTCTTAACAACATTGTTGAAACAGCAAAGGAGCATTCTTTTGACAGCATTCCTGAACCATGTGAAAAGTTACCACCAACACCCAATCTGACCTTACTAGCTGATGTGGAGCTTGAAGTTGTCGATCTTAGCAATGACCCTAATATTCCACGAACAACTTAAACTAATGCAAATCTGTCGTAGCCAGAGAAAAACCAACTCGTTGCACTTTTGAAGGAATATGCTAATGTCTTCGCTTGGGAATACGATGAAATGCTTGGCTTAAATCCCAACTTAGTGGCACATGCTCTTAATGTCGAACCAGGAGTGAAGCCGGTGATACAACCCATGCGAACCTTCCATCCAGATGTTGAAGCTCAAATCATCAAAGAAGTGCAGAAACTCCTCGTATCTAGTTTCATTAGGCCTATTGAGCACCCGAAGTGGTTGTCAAACATAGTGTCGGTCAAGAAAAAGAATGGACAAATGAGATGCTGCATCGATTTTCGAAATCTCAATAAAGCATGCCCAAAAGATGAATTCCCACTTCCAAACATGGACATGCTAATTGACTTAGTGGCCGGACATGCTATATTCTTATTTATTGATGGTTTTAGCAGCTACAACCAAATTAGGATGTCACCTAAGGATGCAGCCAAGACCGCCTTCCGGACTCCCATTGGGAATTTCTACTATATTGTCATGTCCTTTGGCCTCAAGAACACTAGTGCCACTTACCAAAGAGCCATGACTGTGATCTTTCATGATATGATGCACAAAGAAATTGAAGACTATGTGGATGACATTGTGGTGAAGTCAAAAGCAAGGGAAAACCATTTTTCTGACTTGAGGAGAGTCTTTGAAAGATGTCACCTTTACAAGCTTTGTATGAACCCCCTCAAGTGTGCTTTTGTTGTTCCTGCTGGAAAGTTTCTGGGTTTCCTTGTTCACCAACGAGGGATAGATGTTGATCCTAGTAAGGCACAAGCTATAGTTACCATGAAACCCCCTACTACAGTCAAGGAGCTTAAAAGCTTCCTTGGAAAGCTTTCATACATCCGGAGGTTCATTCCCGGTCTAGCTACTCTCACTGCTACCTTTACCCACTTGCTGAAGAAGGGAAGGCCTTACCGCTGCAGTGAGAGAAGCTAGCAAGCATTCTCTCAATTGTAGCAACTCATGACCAAGCTACTAACCGTATGTGCACCCACATCAGGGAAGCTCCTTAAGCTCTATTTAGCCACCAACAGTGAGGCAGTGGGGGCATTGATAGCCCAAGAAGATCAACAGGGGGTTGATCAGCCAATTTACTATGTCAGCCGGATGCTGAAGGACGTTGAGACTCGATATTCAAGGTCTAAAAAGGCTTGTCTCTCTCTTATATATGCTGCACGACGACTACGACATTACTTTTTGGCTCATACAATTTATCTCATGACTAAATCTCATCCTATCCACTCACTCTCGTGGCATCCCATCCTTTCCGGAAGACTAGCACAATGGCTCCTGCAGTTGTCTGAATTCGAAATCATCCTTATCGCCCCTACGATTTTAAAAGGGCAAGCTATAGTTGACCTATTGGTATGGTTCCTAGGAGAAGAAGGGTGGAATGTTGCTGATGAAGTCCCTGCGGATTTACCCAAGGTTTCAACCATTGAAGCAGCTGGAGCTAAGTGGACTCTTAGGTTTGATGGATCCTCCACTGCTACTGAAGGAGGTGCTGGAATAGTCCTAATCAAAGAAGCAGGAGAAGCAGTAGCTATGTCCTTTAAACTTAACTTCCTTTGTACTAACAACATAGATGAGTATGAAGCATACCTCACGGGTTTAGCAGTAGCGCATGAAATGGGAATCAAACACCTGGGGTGATTGGAGATTCAAACTTAGTCGTTTGTCAAGCTAAGGGAGAGTTTGTGCTCAAAGAGCCATCATTGGCGCCATATAGAGCAATGGCCCAAATGTTGGAAGATTCATTTGAGGACTTTGATATCCAACACTCTCAAAGGTCTGATAATCGTTTTTCTGATGCATTAGCCATTTTGGGGGCTAGGATTAGTTTTAAAGGTACCGCTACTGAAGTTACAATCATAAAGAAATTTGTTCTAGCCATCTAGGAGTTGAAGGAGGAGATTTTCGGACGGCCACTGGACCAAGCAGATTGGCGGTCGCCCGTAAAGGAAGTCCTATTATCTCCCTCAAGCAAAGAGCAATTGAAATATTTCAAAGATTACACTTTGGTGGCAGGGGAGTTATACAGAAAATTCCCGGGAGGAGTCTTGGCAAGATGCTTGAGCCTAAGAGAGTTTCGCAAGCGACTGACAGAAGTCCATGAGAAATCTTGTGGCTTTAGTGGTACTGTAAGCCTCTATAGGCATCTCCAGCGATCATGGTATTATTGGACAGATATGGACAAACAAGCTGCCAACATCCAAAGTCAGTGTGAGAAATGTCAGCACATTCCTAGCCACAAAGAATCGTATGCTATGTTCACCTCTAACGATTGGCGAATCCCATTTCTTGAATATCTCATAGAAGGCATTTTGCCGACAATCGGGATGAGGCATATCGTTTAAAAAGGATGGCGACTTGCTACTTTGTGGAAGGAGGTATCCTTTTCCGAAAGGGATTCAATAGGGAACCCTTGAGATGCTTGGGGTCCCCCGAAGCACAATCCATCATGCAAGAAGTTCATGCGGGTGAATGTGGGAATCATCAAGGCAAGAAATGACTTCTTCAACAATTGCTTAACATCGGGTATTTTTGGCCAACCATGAAGCAAGATACGGCCAAGCATGTGAAGACTTGTGACACTTGTCAAGTCCATGGGAGCTTGATCCACACTCACCCCACTAGCCTCCAAAACATGACAACGCCATGGCCATTTCACACTTAGGGGCTAGACTTGATAGGCCCAATCAATCCACCATCCAATGGCTATATTTGGATATTAGTGGCTACGGAGTACTTCACAAAATGGGTTGAGGTAGTCCCGTTAAAGAAAGCTACCAGTCCAACAATTACAAATTTCATCCGTGAGCACATAGTTTGTAGATTTGGCATCCTTCATAAGATCGTCAGTGATAATGGCACTCCTTTTGTTAACAAGGATGTTCGTAAACTGCTTGACCATCGCCACATCAAGCATAGAAAGTCTACTCCTTACTATCCCCAAGGCAATGGCTAAGCGAAGGTGACTAATTGAGTATTGTTGAGAATTCTCAGTAAGATGGTCCACGAATATGAGGGAGGATGGAGTGAACATTTGCTGGAAACTTTATGGGCCTACCAAAGTTCAGCAAATACTACTATTGGTTTTTCGCCATTTTCTCTTGTGTATGGCATCGAGGCTATATCACCCATTGAGTTATTAGTCCCCACTCCTAGGGTGGTTCATGGTGGAGAAGTAGAAATGAGTGCAGCCACTTGTGTAGAATATAAGGTCTCCAACCTTGAAACCCTTGAGGAAGCAAGGAATTTGGCCCTTGGTCGTATCCAGCAGTACCAATAGCAGATGGTGCCTACAACAAGGTCATGAAGGCTAGAACTTTTGTTAATGGGCAAATGGTCCTGAAGGCAACAGATCATGTGAGGAGAAACCTTTTTGCCCCCTCTAAATTTGCCCCAAATTGGGTAGGTCCATACCTCGTAAGGGAAGCCAATGAGAGTGGCTACTATCATCTAGCTACAGCAGATGGTGAAGTCCTCGCAGAACCTGTTAATGGCAAATGGCTTAAGTTGTACTATGCTTAACCTCCCATGCTTGTACTATGTGGTCTTTTCCCACTCTTTTGTAAGATCACAACTACTACTAAATAAAAGTAAGCATCACTTTTGCCATAATCGTGCATGTTTTCTTTAAATATTGAGTCTTTTTTTTAAAAAAAAAAGAAGACACATAGCTGTTTTCTTGAAAAAATATATATGTATACATATACACATATGAATGCACATAAGTATACGCACATGTATGTATGTGTGAGTATATAGGCGGACACTCTATTTCTTTCTTCCTTGCTTTTTTTTTTTTTTAAAAAAGAGAGGGCACAGTGGCTATGGCTAGAGATGTCCTTTGTCGTAAACAGTGCAAAATATTTGCATGAACAGTTGGAAAACATGTGCTCACATAAAGAAGTAACAAGGGATACCCCCCCTTATATGCAGAAAAATTTCTGTTATGCAGAAAAAGTTTCTGTTATGCAGAAAAATTATGCAGAAAGTTTTCTTTTATGCAGAAATAGTTTCTGTTATGCAGAAAAATTAGCTTTTACGCAGAAAAACTTTTCTTTTAGGCATGAACCCTTCTACAAGACAATGTCCATAGTTGATTAGTCCTTCTTTCACATGAGATGTTGGTCTCCACAATTAAACGACCTTTTGCACAAGTAACAACAACACTTACAAAATTTTCATGTATAGCTAAATAGTTTTGCATACATGAATAGTAAAGGCACCTAGAAGTCTTTTTTTTCTTCTATTACAAAAAGAAAGGGGGAAAGGAGTTTTTTATAACTAAGAAAGTCTCAAAACACATTTTACATCTCAAATCGAGTGGTCCACTAATACAGTAGCTATAAAAGAAAACACACATATAAACAAAAGCATAAGTGGCCTAGTCCAACAAGCCGCCAAGGGTTTCTGTAGAGGACGAGTTACCACTAATGGCTAAGGACAGCACGATGGATTCCTTTTGGCTTGTCAAGAAGGATAGTTTTGATACCTTCGCTGCAATCTCTTTCACTAAATTTGCAATCTTCGCTGTGAGTTCAGCCAACTTCATCTCACCATCACGAATGATGCATGAGGCAGCAGTGGTTTTGAGCCAATCAAGAATGAACCCAACATCAAACCTCATGGATTGCAACTCACTAAGTATGCCCTTCCACTCAAGAACCTTGTGCAAGTTGAAACTCTTGAGGGGTGTGCGTTCTATGTCAAGCAAAACCGCAACAAAGGATTGGAACATTACCTTCCTCACTGCATTACCATATGTGCACCAAGACATAAAATCCGGATACTTTGACAATATTTTCTCTAGCAAGGGCAAACCTTCAATGGGAACATCAAACTGTTAGAGTTTCACTGTGGTTCCCAAAAGTGCATAGAAGTCCTTGGCAGATTTGTCATTCTCCCTTTCTTGATTGAACATCTCCATGAAATCTTGAACGTTAGCCCCCTGAAACATAGCACTTGACGGCTCTCCTTTTGCAACTGTCGGACAAGATTGGTGAGGTTACTCTATTTGTCAAAGGAACAAGAAGGGAAGTTTTTTCTTTACAAGGCAAACCCAACATAAATCTTTAGATGTTATTGAAGCATGGGCAGCAGAAGTCGTACTTGTGTTTTTTCTGTTTTAAGGAGGATCAAAATTAGATGTGGGCATGGCAAGCTCAATTATGGTTCTTTCTCCAGCCGCACCAGCAACCCCTTCAGGTGCAGCAAAGGATCAATGACACCCCCACCAGCTACGCCACCATCAATAACTTCCTTAAGGACCAACGGGGGTACACTAGTCTCTCTTTAAACCCATGCAACACAGGCTTATGCACTCATTCAAACTCACATATGTGACCAAAGGCAAGTTGATCACGCATACTCAGGGGGCTAAAGGTCAAGGTACAATTTTTTTCACTCAAGCCACATGCTCTAATCCTATTTAATCACTTTATTTATTCACCAAAAATACCAAAATATCACCCATATATTATTTTGGGCCTCCATGAATATTTCTCATCAGCACACAAATATTTCCTATCTCATTATCTACAATAGGCCACCATTTTTCCAAAAAAAAACTCACACGTGTGATCCTAATATTTTTCTTTCAAAAAAATATAGTATTACTAATAACTTGATCACACGTGACTCGGAGGGGCTAAATGTTAGGGTACTTTTTTTTATCACACCTAATTTTATTTAAGTACCACCTATCCACTTTCAAATACACACCTTATTATATTTAAAACCCAAGAATACTTATGCTTGGAAATATTTGAAAAGCCCATGATTCAAGTCCATGGCAAAACAATTTTATCAGAGGAATTCAAATCCATAATCAAAGCCTATGATTCAAATCCATGGCGATTCATTCATCCAAAATCCAATTCTCATTGGTAATATCAAAGCCCAATTCTTATTGGCAAGATCAAAGCCCAATTCTTATTGGCAACATCAAAGCCCAATTTTCATTGGCACTACTTCATCAAAAAGAAAAGAGTCTAAGATTATCAACGCTTGGCAAAGAAAAAATATCACGTTCAAATGTTACCATGGCGATCATCTTATGAAAAAACTCATTGAGAGCTATCTTGAGGATTATGTTCTCGTATTATAAAACCCATGAAATACATGAGCGTCATTTGCATCGTGACATCCATAATATACACCTTCAAACACTCATGGTAAACATCCAAACCCACAAGATCATCATTTAAGTCATGATGCAATTATTAGAAACCATGAACATTATTTGCAACATAGAATTCGTCAAAGTAAATATTATTTACAAAAGTATTTTGAAACTTGGCCTATTGTTTCAAACATTACAAATTGCCCAAAAGGCCCATTGCAAGTATTTATGAAAAACCCAAAAAATATTTACTAATAAAAGTCCATGAGGAATGAAGACCCATGGCAATATGTGCACACAACCCAACCCATGAGAGCAAGCCTAAGCAAAAAGAAAAAGAAAAAGAAAGAAACACCAGCAGGAGGCAAAGGAGAACTGCCCTTGTTCATTCCTAACCTAAAAGAGCAACTAAGGACTCATACAAGGGAACTAAACCCTTGAGAATGGACTAAGGGCTATCCCATCAGTTTTTTGTTACCCTCTACCTGACATGAACAGTGCCCAAAGGCTATCATATTAGTTGGAGTCTAAAGAATGATAAAACTCCATCATCTTCCTCAAAACAGCACCTCCAGCGGAAGGGGAGCCGAAACCAAATTATTCAAACTCCAATAAATTGATGTTAAAAATACTAAAATGTTCAAAACATGATTCATGTGCCAAGCCCATGAATCCTAAAAGGGGAAAAATTGGGAACATGTGGTTTTGAGGGTATAAAGGGATCTCTAGTGGAACCCTCTTGAAGTAGACTAGAACTTAGCACCTGGCTTGGGGTGTTCTTACTTCTCAGGGGTCCGAATCTTAGTTGCAACATTAGGATTCACTCATGATACACGCCTCAAATCAAACTCAACCCCAGAATCCTGGCATTTAATGCAAAAAGCTCTAAAATCCCATCATTACCCAAAAAAGCAAAGCAACCCCCTAAATGGGTTTTCCTACTTCTGAATAGGAATCCCAGGGAAGCTTGACTCTGATTCATCACCTCTTAGTGGTCACACGTTTTTTGGAGCTTTGTCAATAAATGCTTCTCTGAAAACTCCATTATAAAAGCACAAGGAAGCTAACCAAAAACCCAACTAAGCCACCCCTCTAAGACTCTGAGACTTTGAAATTCGTTAGCCATTTTTACTAGTGGTTCAACTTTCTTCTAGCTCACCATCCATCACTTTCAACCCATACCCATTTGATCCCAGACATTCTTCTCCTCCCTTTACACTACCACAGCTCATAAGTCTCTTCTAACTAACCACAAACAGCCCATTACCCATAAAAGACTTCAGTCTCAGCATCAACCCCATCTCACTAATTCAAAAGCAGCCCACATTCATCTTATTCATGCCTTACAAATTTACACTCACTAAAGTCTTAGCTTAAAAATTGCTGCACTGAGCTGAGGGTCTTTCTCTCCCTTCCTACCATGCCAATTAATCCTTTATTTTTTCTTCCTATGGAGCCTTTAATTTTTACTTTTTACTTTACTGTGGAAGGGTATGATGTATTTGTAACGATTGAACTTTTTCCTCACATTGATGTAACAATGGCTGAAAGCATAATAAATTCCTCTTGAATGAGACACATAAGGATCTAAAATTTGCCTAAATCTATCTAATTATTGATGGTTAGACCATGTAATTCCACCCCTACTGTTGGACAATTTACATTTTGGACTTAAGAACAACTTCACCCTTATTGCTGGAGAATTCGTTTTCCCTTGGACTATCAAAACAGGACCACTAATATACTAATTAAGTATTGTAACATATTTTTATTGGGCCTTTGTTGCTATTTTGTTAAGTGCAGTTCTTGTTTCTTCTTGCTTGGATAAGCTTGTCATCACACCGAAAGCGTATGAGTGTCATCTCAAGAGCCCATAATTGAGTCTTGGTTTGGTTTCCCAACATTTCATTCAGAGGCATCAATTTCTTCCCTCAACACTACTAAATTTTAACATCCTAAAAATTTTCTTTACGTATTTTGAGTTTTAAATGATAGAAATTCTTAGAAGTGTTAGATGGTAGATATACTATCTTTAGCAAGTAGGTATTAAAAAACTATCATACTTCAATAAATATTTATATGTTAAATAGCTACCCTAACGTTGTGGTTAATCAAAATTCTTAAAATTAATATTTTCTTTGATTAATGTAAATCTTTATATACTTTAAAAATCAAATGATTCATATCCTTATTTTATGATATAAATAAAATCTAAATTTAACCTTAATTACTACCTTTTTTTTTTTTTTTATAGTAAGTACGTGCCTTGCACGCACTGCCTTAACTAGTGTGTGTATACACACACACTTATATATATATATATATATATATTATTTGTCAGGGGAATAACTTTATATTTTTCAGGAATATAAATAATAAATCCTCCCTCGAAATAAAGAAACAGGAAATTCAAGGAGGGCCATGGGCCCAAGGCCCTCCTTGTAGCTGTGGGTCCGTCACTGCAAACAAGCTTAGCCACAAGCGCATAGTCACCAAGAGAAAATATAGACAAGTGCATGTAAAGTTCTTAAAAAGAAGATAAAGTGAAAACTGTTTGATTGCATGACGTCAAAAATGGTCAAAAGTTACAATAATGGAAGGCTGAAAAGTATTCAAGCGTGAAGGTGAAGTTGGATCTGATTTTTTATTTTTTTTGGGTCTGTCTTGGCTACATGATTAAGGGTTTGACCAATTCAAAGATTAAGGTCAATATTGGATCAAATTAAAATTTAAAGCTACCTGGATTAATTAAAAGGTGTCACAACTTCTAGCTTACATCAACCCATAAGTTTTTCTCTCTTAAACATTAAGATAAATTAATGGATTAATCGATTAATATATAAAAATAGGTTAAAAAAAATATCAAATATAATTCTAAATAATGGCATCCAGCTAGAGGAGTCTGCTAAAGGAGAAAATACACAGTGTACTATCAAGAGTCAAAGAAATGAAGGAGCAATTTATTGGAAGATGACAACTGACAAGAGATAGATTAGAGCAGAAAGTGCCCCATGCAAATAAAGAAGCAATTTCTTGGAAGACGACAAGAGATAGAGCAGAAAGTGTCACATGCATCTGCTTGTGAAGTAACAAGGAAGACTACTACATGTCGATTGACCAAAGATTGTCAAGTTGTTGACTCCGGATGTACCCAATCCAGAAGTTCTTGATGACTTTTTAACTATGAAAAAAATTGAGTTTTATGGAATTAACTTCTCCTAGTGAGCTTAGAAAATGACTAAAAAAAGGGTCGTGATAGGTAGGGCAAGTCTGTGTTTCACTTTTGGCAGTGAAAGTGGGAGATTCTAGCATTTTACTCCTATCTTTAAAACTATTTGGCAATATGCTTCTGATTTGAAATTATATAGGTTCCTGCTCTTGTTTTTAAATTCGATTTTATTAAAATCAAGTTTCAATGAAAAACTTGCTTGACTTAAAATCGAGCTATGCCCAATCAAACTTAAAAATAAAAAATAAAAAATAAAAATTGCATGGATGGAACTTGAGTTCCATTTAAAACGACACTATAGGGTTTTAAAACGCTACTATAGGGCTTTCTGAACCTAGTACATCAAACTTATAAAAAAATTGCATGAAAACGCTACTATAGGGCTTTAAAACACCACTATAGGGCTCCCTAAACCTGGTATATTAAACTTATAAAAAAAATTGCATGAAAACGCCACTATAGGGCTTTAAAACGCCGCTATAGGGCTCCTTGAACCTGGTATAAATCAAACTTATAAAAAAATTGCATGAAAACGCCACTATAGGTTTTCCTAAATGTCGCTATAGGTATGGAACTCGAGTTCCATGGACGCCGCTATTGGGCATAACTTGATTTTAAGTCAAGCGAGTTTTTCATTGAAACTCGATTTTAATAAAATCGAGTTTCAAAATAGGGGTACGAACCTATATAGGTTCAAAACAGGGACATATTGCCAAATATTTTAGAAAATAGGAGTAAAAGGCTAGAATCCCATGAAGTATAAATATATTAAATAATCGTGAGTGCGTCTAATTGGAAGAAAAAGTTAAAGAGCATGTTTTAACCAAAAAAAAGAAGAAGTTAAAGAGCATGTCTACCTTTAATTGGTGCGCTTAGCATGCGGATTGACTAATTAAAGACTTGAACCTCCCATTGTTGATTGGTCCGCATAGTAGTGCAGCAATCACAAACTTGAGACCTTTTATTGGCCAATTTTATATACTTACGGTCTGAATCAATTTCTTTGTCATCATATATATATATATATATATATATATATATATATATATACACACTTCTGTGCTTTGATTATTAATTGTGTTAATTTTGTTTTTCAAATTTATTTCTGAACTAAATCAATCTTATCTTTAATTATAGCAACTTAAACTTATAAGCATAAACTTGATTATAATTTGAATGTATAGAGAGATGAAATTAAGTAAATTGTGTAGCATCACCGTAAAGATTAGGGTGAGTTTGGTTCAACTTTTTATAAAAGTGCATAATGAAAAAGTTGAGTTTTCAAAAAGTGCATAATGAAAAAGTGCATTTTCAAAAAGCTGAGTGTTTGGTAAAAACTGTTAAAAAGAGTTTTTTGAAAAAACTGAGTGTTTGGTTAGCACTTATAAAAGTGGTAGTTTGAGGGGTAAATTACCAAAAAGGACAATGTATATATAAGAGCATCTTCAACAGATTAGATAAATTTTTGTACTGTTTGGATAATCAACAGTGACATTTATCTTTTACCTACCCACTTTTTTAATCTTTATTTTTTAATTAAATTTATTCTTTTTTAATCTTTATTTATTCTTTTTCTATTTATTCTCAACAATTATATTTTTAACAAAAAATGTTATATCCACAATATTTTTTGCAATACTTACACAAGAATCATAACCAAATCTTATATAGAAAGTTGTTTCTAGTTCTAATTTGACTCATTACTGAAATTATATTTTTACTCACCAATATTAATTAATTACTTAAAATTTATTGTAAAAATATTGTGAAAATATTGTGGTATTCTTTTTAAATTATGATTTCTTCCTCTTTGCCTTTTATTTCATCCACACGTTTCCTTTTTCTTTTTTCTTTTTTTTTCTTTTTCTTTTTCTCTTGCATTTTTTCAACCACACACGTATACCGATATTAGTTCATCCACTCCTTTTTTTTTCCTTTACTTTCACTTCCAGAAGCTCCTCACTCTTTCTTTCTCCAGCTCTCTGAGGTCTTTCTCCTCTCTTTTTTTTATTTCTTCTATCAGCTTCTATTTTTTTTCTATCGGCTCCTCACTCTTTTTTTTTTTTTTTTTTTTTGCAGAAGCTCCTCACTCATTCTATTTGTTTTGATTTTAGATTTGTTGTTTAAATTATGAGAGCAAGAAATTTTTTTTGAGAGCAAGTGAGATGAATTTGCTAAGGCTGTGGTTTGATGAGAGCAAGAATTTTTTATGAGAGCAAGAATTTTTTTTTGAGAGCAAGTGAGATGAATTTGCTAAGGCTGTGGTTTTATGAGAGCAAGAATTTTTTTTTCTTTTACTGTTGTGGTTTGATTAATTTTATTGCGTGAGTGAGCTCCGGGTTTGCTAAGGCTGTGCGTGATCTGAAGAAGGCACCTTGCCCTTTATTGAAGGGCAATTTTGGTAATTGAAGTCACCCAACGGATACATATCAAACGCCCACACCAACTTTTACAATTATGGACCGAAACATGTCCATTTTTCAAATGCGCGTTTCTTCACAAATGTAAAATGTAACTTTTTGCTAAAAATTGCGTTTTATACTCACCAAACACCAAACTTGGGCTGGCTTTTTCAAAAAGCCAACTTTTGGGCTCAAAACGCCCAAACAAACAGGCACTAATAACTTAAAAGCTCAAACATCCAAGTTTAGTTAGCTTAATGGTCTCAAAAAGTTTACTTAGCTTAATTTTAAAAAAAAAAAAAATGAGGTAGTACCGTAGAATGCTAAGTTTAGCGAACAGTTTTTAAGAATTCATTTGGTTAGAAAAGTGGGATAATAGAAAAGGTTTTAATTTTTCTTATTTTTTTTTAGTTGTGGGGTTAAAAAGTGAAATGATGAAAAAAAAAATTGTTTAGTTGAGAAAAAAAATTAAAGGATAAAAAATTGAGTTTATATAAATTTAACATTATATCTCTATTAAATAAAAAAAAGTAACGCATTATATTTTTATTAAAAAAATAGTGTATGATCAAATGGACACTTTATTTATTTTTAAATATAATAGTACACAAAATTCAAGAACGCAAAATTTTTTTTTATTAAAAAAAAAGCCAAAATGGTGAGAAAAGAAACAAATGAGCACCAAAAAAAAAAAAAACGTGAGATTCAGAAAAAAAAGAAAAAGAAAAAAGAAAAAAAAAGATTGAGACAACATTTAAAAAGAGAAAAAGAACAAAAATGAAAGAAAAGATTCATAAAACCAACAGTTGAACGTTGTTGTTGATGTTAGGATAGTTTCAATACATGTGTATATATATATATATATATATATATATTTTTTTTTTTTCCCATTTTTGAACGGAGTACTTGTGGGTACGTAGGTCGTAAAGTCATTCCTTAGGAAAAGCATCTTGTGAGCTGCGGGACATGTAAAACTTTTCTGAAACTGACATTTGGGCCTCACAGCGGACCATGAGCTTTAAAAAAGTCCGTGATATTTTGATTGATTATACTGAGCTTTGAAAAAGTCCGTGATATTTTGGTTGATTATATTTTATCTACAGATACTTCAAAGAGGCGACGTAATTCAGCGAAATAAAAGAAAAAGAGGAGTATAATTGCCCTTGGTAGGGGACTGTTCCTCTTTAGGCTGAAAGAAACTGACGTATAGTCGTGACTGGTGAGTGCGTTTTGAAGGGAAGGAAAATTGAAACAGCATGTGCTGCATGTCTACCTTTTACTTAAACTATATATATATATATATATGTATATATATATGAAAGAGCAGGGAATAGAGCAATAGAAAATAAAAGTAGATTGATATATTTGTTGCCTAATTATAATTTCGGTCTGTTTCAATTTCTTACAATCATGTCACCTTTTAACATATAAGCATAAAATTGATTTTTTTTTTTGGTTGTTGAAATTTTAGAGATTAAAATAAGTAAAATTTGAAAATTAAAACAATTAATATTTAAGAGGTTTTATTTTAAAATTTCAAGAATGAAATTGATGCAATTAAATGCATAGAAACGAAATTGAAATTAATTGTTACAATTTATTTATTTATTTATTTTTTGAGAATGAAACCTGGGAATTTAATTAAAATAGAATCAGCCAATATCGGCTAAGAGTACAAAGTAAAGGTGCGGAGGAATATCCTCTATCCACATCGAATAACTACTAACATATCTAGCATGTTTAACTAGGTTATGAGTAACAGAGTTTCCAAACCAATGTA
The DNA here is from genome assembly GCF_001633185.2 of Quercus lobata. NCBI lineage: Eukaryota > Viridiplantae > Streptophyta > Magnoliopsida > Fagales > Fagaceae > Quercus > Quercus lobata. The sequence continues at coordinate 30,341,648 of NC_044912.1, read as the reverse complement.
CATGGGAAAAAGAAATACAACTGGATTCTGTCAAGGCTTTGGCTGAGTCGAGGATATGACCAAAGGGAGAAAAAGAGTCCTTATTGCTGCTGAGAGTTTTGATCACACGTTCTGAATCAACTTCAACAATAAAGGATGAGCGGCCAATTTCTAGTGCGAAGGAGATAGCCCGCGCTGCTGCCAATGCTTCAATCACATCTGAAGAGAAAGGAAGGGGAATCTGCTCTGATAGCGACGCCAACGCCTGGCCTTGGCTATCACATACCACCACACCCAGGCTAGCTGTGCCTATATCTTTCAAAGTCGCTCCATTGAAGTTAAGCTTCAGAGAATTTGGGGGAGGAGGTGACCATCTGACTCGTGTGGGTAAATGGGCAAACATGTGTGAAGAGGCCATGAGGTTTGGTTTGCTGAAATCCTAGAGTGCTTGTTGTGCCGTTGGGGCAACCTATGATATCGGGTAATCAGATTTTTTGACTTTGATTTGATTCCTATAGTACCAGATTGTCCATAATAGCATTGCTAACTTCTCCAGATTTTTTCCTTCCTATTGTGCATATAATATGAGGTCTGAAATGTTGGAAAAACAGTGGGAATGATGAAATTTGAACTCACGAAGAGCTTCCCATATTTGAGTTAATTCAGTGCAGTCCCACAGTGCATGCAAGATACTTTCTGGTTCTCTGTTGCAGTGGTCACAAGTATCAGATGTCAGAATCATCCGTTTCCTCAGATTCACCTTTGTTGGCATTGCGTTCTGTCAAGCTCTCCAAAGGAAGTTTTTAACTTTATTTGGAACGGACAAACCCAAACTAGCTTCCAAACTCCATTATCTTGATTCGGACCCACTGTGGTTGGGTTATTTAAATTTTCTTTGGCTAGAAATTTATAACCCGACTGCACTATGTACTAACCCGACGATGTATATGGCCAAATTAATTTGTCTTCAGCTGAGGATTTACAGAGATGAATACTTTGTATCAAATCAACCTTTTTTGGATTAAACAAGCCCTGTAACAGACTTGAATCCCACTATTTTGTACCTGGATCAATGAGGTCTGCCACCTTTGCTTCCTCAAAACCATCAACTGTTGGAGACAAAATTCTTGGATGATCATTGTATGGTAGCCATGCATCAAGCCAAATCCCAATTGATTCTCCATTGCCCATTCTCCGTCTAGCACCTTTCAAGAGACACATCATGACCTTTTAATATGCTCTAACATGTATAAGGACCAGCACTTGAATCGGGAGCCTCCATTATAGAGCAATTAGGAAAAAATTTGAATTTAAAAACCCGATAGAATAGGGATTCCTTATGGTGTAGAAGTCGCCATGCTTACTTAGCTAGTAAAGCATCATTGAAGACTGCTAGGTCCTTAAAACCCATTCCAACTTTAGATTTAGTTTGGCATAAAGTTTCCCATTTGACCCAATGCACTTTTCTTCGATCACCCTTTTGTCCCTATTGGAACTTTCTAATCAGGCTTTCAATCTCTGTGCATAAACCTACTGGGAGCTTGAAACAGCTCATTGTGTAAGTTGAGATAGCTTGTATCATTACCTTGATAAGGATTTCCCCCCCCCCCCCTGCTTGAGACAATAGTTTTTCCTTCCATCTTTGAATTTTTTTCCAAACCCTCTCCTTTATTTAGTTGAAGCTTGCCTTTTTATTTCTCCCCACAAGTGATGGTAAGCCCAAATACTTCTCGTATTTTCTTATTTCAGGAACCCCCAATGCTACCTTGATGTGATCTCTGAGCTCTTTAGAAATGGATTTACTAAAAAAAATGGTAGTTTTGCTTCTATTTATTTGCTACCCTGAACATTTGCCATATGTGTCTAGGATGTCCAAGACCTTTTGGAATTCTTGAATGGTTTTTGTAAGGTTGAATTTAATCAACCATGTGTTGGCTTTATTCCGTGACAAATTTGCTTGTAATATAGCACTTAGAAACCTTGTATTTAGGTGGGAATCATGTAAGGGTAGTGTGTGAGAGAGTGTGAAGAAATGCTCAAGACTATGCAGTGAAGCAGAGACACGCGGCTTGATCTTGCGGGAAGCTCGCGGCTTGCAAGCTGCCAAAAGTTGCACACGTGTAGAGCATGCAGGGGAGCTGAACAGTCATGCCAGCTGGAGCACTACAGGACAAAAATCCAGACTGGCCATTTAGCTAGCTCGCGACTTGAACTCGCAACTCAGTTAAGTCGCGAGGTCAAGTTGCCAGCCAACCCTGTTTTTGGAAAAACTGACTCTTTGCATTCTATTCTCACACCGGTATAAATACTCCTCATTCCCACAACATATGTGTGGCTATTCAGAAAGAAAAACCCTAAGAGAGGTTTCTTCAAAACACCCACCCAATTAGAGAGAGCTACATATTCTTAGAGAGAAACCTTTGTAGTCTCTTCTCATTCCTTCTCTCATTGTCATACCTATTGAGAGGAGATTTTTATCCAAACACTACCCACACCCATTTAGAGTGTTGAGTATTTTTGGAACTTTGGAAAGCATTGGAAGATGCCAAGGATGGCAGATGCTATGATCAAATAGCGGAATCCGGTAAGCTAGAAAAGAAAAAGGTTTGGCGCAACCTCGTTGGAGCAAGAAGCTTGGAGGGCTTAGGTACATCGGGTAGATTAGGCTTGGAGGGTCTATTGCTGTTCATGTATCCCAACTACATTTTTTAATGGATTATTGACCGCTTGGAGGGCGGCGGAGAGGTTTTACGCCGAGGGCTTCGGTTTCCTCTTCGATAACACATCGTGTATTGTCCTTGTGTTTGCATCTCTCTTCCCTTTATCTTTGCCTTTTATTTTCCGCTGTGGATGTATTTTTAATTGGCTTAGATTGTTTACCAATTCTGTTTTAAGCTTTTGTTCATGTTCCGCACATTAATTGTTTGATTTAAAGCTTGTATTGGTAATTTGTATATTGGGGGTCTAAACGTTCAAAGGTGTTTATACACGTTTTTGAACTTTCAATTGGTATCAGAGCGGGTACACTTGTTTTGGTTTTATTACCTAAGTGTGATCCTTGCCCCCTTGTGTGTTTTGCCATGGATAATGCTTTGTATGCTTCTATGGATATTGTTGATTGTAACATGCCATGTGTTTGTGAAAATGCCTCTATGAGTGTTAATCCTCATAATTGTGATGACATGTTACTTGAATCTATGGGTGTTGTTGACAAACTCTTGAAGAAAGGAGCTAAGAAGTTTCAAAAGAATTTGAGTAAATTAGTTTGTGAAAAGGATGATTTGATTGCTAAACTCAATGAATCCAACAAATTGGTTGAGAAATATAAGAATCTTGCTGAAATTTCTCTTGAAAAGTTGAAAGAGTTTAGATGTTTAAATAAGGACTTGGATGCTAAACTTGTTTTGTCTAACAAACTTGTTGATGATTTTAAATTTGAAAATGAATCTCTTAAGATGTATGCCAAGTGTTTGATTGCTGAACCTATTGCTAAAATGGAAGAAAATATATGTTGCAATCATGTTGTGGTACCCGATTTTGTGCCTATTGTGTGTTCTACCTCAAAGGACAAATCGGTGTACATTCCTCCACACAAAAGAAATAAAAAAGTGGAGAGAAAGGCTCTTAAGCCTAAGCCTCTGTTTAGGTCCCAATCTAGGGATTTGAGTGGATCTAAGTTTGTTCCTACTTGCCACCATTGTGGTGTAATCGGTCACATAAGACCCCAATGCCCTAAGTTTAAAAGAGAACAAACCTTTGTTGTTAGATTCCTTCCCAAAAAGCCTAATGGACCTAAATACATTGTTTGTCACCATTGTGGTGCCTTTGGTCATCTAAAACCTCATTGCTCTAAGTTTCAAGCTCTTAACAGAATCAAAAGAAAAGAGAAACTTGAGCTTTTTGGAAGTTGTGCTTTGAAAGCTAAACCGGATTGGATGGAAAATGGCAAGTTGTTGAAGAAAGTGGTTAATGCTCTTACCTCCTTGTCTATGTGCATCTTCGGTTTTCATTCTTCCAACCCTCGTCTCACTTCCCATGAGACACTCATTCCAAACAATCATTCCGTTTGGATGAGGAAGGGTTCCTATGGTTGAGCTTGTGCTCTTTTTGGTCCTTGATCTAATTCTTTCGATCTTTGTAGGACCCTTCATGTATTAAATGTCATATCATCATGAATTTTGTGCATCTTGCATTTATTTGTATGCATTGTTTTGTTCTTGATCTTACTTTTATGTTTCTGCTTTGTGTGAGTAAAAAATCCAAAACCACATAAAAAGTGAAAAATTCAAAAATTTTGATCGTATATGTTTGAGCACATATCACATGTGAGTTTGGCCTTGTATCTTTATACAAATGGCTTTGTGCATTTTCGAGCTTAGCTTGTTATTTTTGCACTTATATCTTTGTGGGAAAAATCTTGACATCTTTGTATGATTGTTGTAAATCGATTTTCAAGCTTGTCATGAATGATTAGTCAATAGTCATGTTGGTTTTGATACATGCGTAGACTTGTGCTTATATCTCTTCCCACTCTTTTATTTTTCTTGCTTAAAGAGCTCTATAAATGTAAATCTCAAAATGAAAAGAGATAATGAGCTGCAAAAGCCGTCGCACATACTAATATTCGACTAGGAAAAAGGGAAAGCGACTTATATGAAAATGTATGATGCCCAAAAAGCCAAAGGCTTGTTCATCAAATTGAAATATCACAAATTTCTGGCATCAATCTCAAAAATGAGATGTATTGCTCAAAATGAGTTGTATTGATTCAAAATGATCAAATGATATGAATTGTAAGAAACCAAATGAAAAGCTTCAATCTTATGTAATCATTTTCTTGTGGGAGGTCATATATGTTCATTTCTATAATTGAGATAGACCACTTGACTTAGTACTAGTTGTGTATGACTTGATTGAATTGATCATTGAAGCTTCACTCTAGACTAAGGACTATTCCACATTTGATACACACACACAACACACATGCCTAATGTTCAATAAATGTCTTATTCATTTGTTAGATTGTACTTGTCTAAATGTGATGTGCGTGTGCTCAATCTTATATGGATTAATCCAAAAATATTTTTGATCATTTTATATGTTTTTGGAAGTGATTTTTATCACTTTTTGTGTCTATGTTTAATGCTTACTTTGTTTTTCAATGTTTAAACATGTTCTGTTTTGAAAAACAAGTGTCAGAATTTTTGGCCACTCATTTTGGCTACTTGCGTGAGCTGCCAGCAAGCTGCCAGTTTTGGCTACTTGGTTTGGCGGCTTGCAAGCCGCGAGTTTAAGCTGCGAGTTCATACAGAGAGGTTTCGTGGCTCACTTGCGACTTGGCTCGCGACTCGCCAGTCGCGAGATGCCCAGAATCAGCTTTTTAAAGAGCTTTTTCGTGGGAAACTTGTTTTAAACCTCTCCCATCCTCTCTAAAACCCCTCTTTTAATATTTTTACATCAAAACCCAACCAATTTGAATGGTTTTTCAATCCATTAACATCTCTAAGGTAATTATAAACTCTTTTCATTAATTTTGATCCTTGGATTATGTTTTGGAGAGTTTTGTGCTCTTGGTTGGGATTTTTATCATAGGGGTTAGGAAAACTTAATTTTTTGTCAAATTTCTTCATGGGATTGGTTTCTTTTGTTGATTTGCATTGGTTGTTGGCCCCTTGTGGCAGAAAGAACATGTATTAAGGGTAGATTTCATGATGTTCATGCATTATTTCACATTATTGTTCATAGTATGCATATTAGGTGTTGGATAAAATGCCTCTTAGACATTTTCTCGCTTGTTTAGACTCCGATGAGTACCAAACTTTGGGGTTTCTTATGTTTCCTCATTAGGAACATGTTTGGTTCATTGGTTGTGTATTTAACACAACTTGCCCCACATGTGCATTTAGCCACCTCTTGCACACACTTATGCTACCCTTGTCACGCATTGGTCATGCATTGCACTTAGCCACCTCTTGCACACACTTATGCTACCCTTGTCACGCATTGGTCTTGACCTTGCTTCTTCATCCTAGCATGTCTTGACTACCTTATGCTTTGTAGCATTTTACTTTGTCTTTGATTTGAGCTTCATTTTCTCATTCTTCTCACACCCCTCATGCATCATTATCATTGTTCGTTTCTTCATCTCTTGTCCTCGTTTCGCCTTGACCCTTTGTCTATTCCTGACAAAAAGGGGGAGAGTATACTCTAGAGAGTATACCAGAGTGTTTTGTCATTTCTATATGACTCTTGTGCACATCCTTAGGGGGAGAAATTCTATTTCTCATGCACATTTGTAGGGGGGGAGATATTCCATAGGGGAGATGCATATACCAAGGGGGAGAAGACTTTGTGTTAACTAGAAAACTTTGTTCTGTTTGTTTTCTTGTTGGATTTATGGTGTTTTGAGTTATATTTTGTTGTTCTCATTGTATCATGTTTGTGCTTTGGACATGCATATATCCCTATGCTATTATGCTTCATTGAATGCATGTTCGGATGATCATTTGCTTTACTATGTGATCATTGTAGTCATTTCTATATGACTGTTTTGGTGTATGATCAAGTTGCTCACATGTTTTACATCATGTTTACTTGATCGCAATTTATTTGTTACATTATACTTGTCCTTTTATTACTTGCTTTACCTTGAGGGTCTAATGTGTTTTGTGCAAGTGTTTCAGGTTACAAGTATATATGTTTCTAGTGCATCACAGCTTCTCATCATTTTGAAGGGGAGAAACTTTAAGCACTTTTAGTTTATATTGTTTAAGTTTTTATTCAATATAATGTGCTTTGTGCCCATGTTGCTTTTGTACGCTTTTAGGGTTTGATATCATTGTCTGTAGGCTTTATGGTCTGTGCCATGCTTTATGCAGCCTTTTATATTTTGCTAAATCAGTACTGTTAACTAAATGTCATGCATTTTCTTGTTAAGTACTGTCACTCTTGTGCCTTTGTAGGATTGTTCCTAGATGCATATACCTTGTGTATTATGCATTGGTTGAGTGTTGAGCATACAAGTATCTTGCCTTGTGCTTGTTAACTTGTATGTCCTTGTGTTCATTCCAAGTGTGAATGAGCACTGTGATCACTACCTTGTGGTGTTCACTTGGTTGATCAAGCCATGGAGATTCATGTTCATATGATTCAAGAGCTGCACAGTTTCTAGATTTAGGTGTGAGTGAGTTTTGCCATTGTTCCCAAACTCACGTTTAAGTCTAGAGTCTGTTTTAGGGTGTTTTGTCACGGAATAGCCAAAGGGGGAGATTGTAAAGTTGAATTTAATCAACCATGTGTTGGCTTTATTCCGTGACAAATTTGCTTGTAATATAGCACTTAGAAACCTTGTATTTAGGTGGGAATTATGTAAGGGTAGTGTGTGAGAGAGTGTGAAGAAATGCTCAAGACTATACAGTGAAGCAGAGACACGCGGCTTGATCTTGCGGGAAGCTCGCGGCTTGCAAGCTGCCAAAAGTTGCACACGTGCAGAGCATGCAAGGGAACTGAACAGTCATGCCAGCTGGAGCACTACAGGACAAAAATCCAGACTGGCCATTTAGCTAGCTTGCGACTTGAACTTGTGACTCAGTTAAGTCGCGAGGTCAAGTTACCAGCCAACCCTGTTTTTGGAAAAACTGACTCTTTGCATTCTATTCTCACACTAGTATAAATACCCCTCATTCTCACAACATATGTGTGGCTATTCAGAAAGAAAAACCCTAAGAGAGGTTTCTTCAAAACACCCACCCAATTAGAGAGAGCTACTCATTCTTAGAGAGAAACCTTTGTAGTCTCTTCTCATTCCCTCTCTCATTGTCATACCTATTGAGAGGAGATTTTTATCCAAACACTACCCACACCCATTTAGAGTGTTGAGTATTTTTGGAACTTTGGGAAGCATTGGAAGATGCCAAGGATGGCGGATGCTATGGTCAAGTAGCGGAATCCGGTAAGCTAGAAAAGAAAAAGGTTTGGCGCAACCTCGTTGGAGCAAGAAGCTTGGAGGGCTTAGGTACATCGGGTAGATTAGGCTTGGAGGGTCTATTGCTGTTCATGTATCCCAACTACATTTTCTAGTGGATTATTGACCGCTTGGAGGGCGGCGGAGAGGTTTTATGCTGAGGGCTTCGGTTTCCTCTTTGATAACACATCGTGTGTTGTCCTTGTGTTTGCATCTCTCTTCCCTTTATCTTTGTCTTTTATTTTCTGCTGTGGATGTGTTTTTAATTGGCTTAGATTGTTTACCAATTCTGTTTTAAGCTTTTGTTCATGTTCCGCACATTAATTGTTTGATTTAAAGCTTGTATTGGTAATTTGTATATTGGGGGTCTAAACATTCAAAGGTGTTTATACACGTTTTTGAACTTTCAGTTTTCCTATAAAACAAAAGACTGTCATTTGCAAAAAGGAGGTGAGCCAGACGAGGACTATTTCTAGATAGAGAATAGCCTTGTATTTCATCCTAGCCAGTTGCTTTGCTAATGAGACCATGCAGTCCTTTTATACACAATAGGAAAAGGAAAAGAGAGAGTGGGTCTCCCTGGCGGATACCTTTTGTGGGGTAGATCATGCCTTTGGGTTCTCCATTGACAAGGATTGAATATAAGACAAAAGTAACACATAGCATAATCAGCTTAATCCACTGTTCGGTAAACCCCATTGTCCTCATCACTGCTTCTAAATATGGCCATTCCACCCTATTGTAAGATTTGCTCATATCGAGTTATATTACCATAAAATCATCATTCCTAATGTGTTTCTGCATACTATGGAGAGATTCAAAGGCTACCAGAATATTATCAAAGATAAGTCTACTTTTTGTAAAAGCACTTTGGTGTTTTGTTATAATTTTTGGTAAAATTATTTTCAATCTATTTGCCAAAACTTTTGAGAAAATCTTGTACAAAACATTGCAAAGACTAATGAGTCTAAATTTAGAGGCATATTCTGGGTTCTTTTTCTTGGGAATAAGGTGATAAAAGTGTGATTTAAGTGCTCAGGTAAGGAAGCATTGTTGAGGAAATTAAGAACATATTGACATACGTCATCACCAACTAAATTCCAAGAATGTTGAAAAAATAAATGGGGCATACAATCTGGTCCAAGGGTTTTGAGAGGAGCCATCTGTTTGATTGCCTGTTGTACTTCCTATGCCTTGAACTCTATGGAAAACTGAGCATTTATCTCATTACTATGACTTTGTTGATGGAGTCTGTGATTGCTACATTCTGTTGTAACTTTTCTGTGGTAAACAACTCCTAAAAATAGTCAATTAGGCACTTCTCTACTTCTTCAAGATTTAATGTCCAATCACTAGATGCAGCTCAGATCTTCTGTATTGAATTTTTCCTCTTCCTTTAAGTGGCTCTACTATGAAAGAATTTGGAATTTTTTTACCATCTTTTTCCCATAAAACTTTTGCCCGTTAAAACTACATCCTATTCTTCTTATCTATGAGCTTAGTGATCTCCCTTTTCAACTCCCTCACCTGATGGTTCGAGCCACTTCTCATTGCTTCCTTCTCAGCATCCACTAGGAGTCTTCTTCTTTTTGCTAACTCCTTTTTAACATTTCCAAAATGATCCCGATTCCACCTCTTCAATTCCTTACCTCACTCCTCTACTTTCCTCATCACTTTAGTAGAAGGGTCGGCCATGTCATTGGAGGACCATACAGCTTCAACCACCCTTGAATAGCCCGGATTAGAGAGCCCCATTTCCTCAAATTGAAATGGCTTAGCTAAAACTACAACATCCAGTCCATCAGGTACAATCCAAGGGGCAGTGGTTTGAGGAGTCAGATGAAAGATGGTGGATTTTTGTTCCCAAAAATTTCAATAAACAGTCATTGGTAGCTAATCCACAATCCAATCTTTCCCATATTGAATGTCCATATGCGAAATGATTTTTCCATGCATAAGGAGAGCCCTGAAAACCCAGATCAATAAAGCCATACTTGTCTATAGCATCTCTAAATAGCTGCATTTGGTTTTGACTTCTGTTATTACCCCCTAACTTCTTGGAGCTTTGAACAATTTTATTACAATCTCCTGCATAGAGCCATGGGAGACTAAATCTATTATTCAATTGACAAAGCATGTTCCAGGATTCAAAACGCTTGTGAGTGACTGGATCACTGTAGAATCCAGTGAATCTCCATGAATCTTCCTTCCCCTTGTTGATGATGGTATCTATATAGTTCTTTGAGAAAGTATCAATGCTCAAATCAATGGAGTTTTGCCAGTATTGTGCCAATCCACCTCCTCTATAATTTCTTTCCACCAAAAAAAAAAAAAAAAAATTCAAAATCAATCTATTGTTGAATGTCTTTTAGCCTTGTTTCATCCGCCCATGTTTCAGCTATAAGCATGGTGGAGGGATCTTTTGCCCAAATCACTACTTCAAGCTCCTTCCTTATACATAGGTTTCCAAGCCCACAACAGTTCCATACAATGAAACTTATTTGGATTGGCAGAGCTACTTAACAGCATCCACCATTGAATTGTCTTGTTCTTCAACCTTCGAAACCTAAACTTTCTTATTTGGTAACTCGGGTTGGGCTGTACTGCCATGGCTTCTAGTTCTTTTAGTCAACACAGTAACTTGCATTGGAGAATCATTAGAGAAGGTGTCACATGCAATTTTTTCCACTTATGAAGAGTAGTGGAATCCATGGGAAGCTCCTCACGTGGACATTCCTTATGTGGATTTTTGAGATTACCATTATCTTCTCCTATAAAATCTCCACTAGGGACCATAATAGATATCACTTGATTCTTGGGCTTGGGCTTTTATCGTTATCAAAATTTTGGATTTCCGAATCTATCTCTTTCAATTGAAATTCAAAATTTGTGGATTGATTCGGAATAAGAGATAAATCTAGAACAGGATCAACCAAATCAAATTTTGAATTTACCCCAATATGTGCACCACGCTGGAAATCCTCCACCAAATTCGGAGATACAAAATTTGAAACCTGATGATTGTCCACGTCTGTTACTCCACTGTGGGATTGATTGGAAAGTTCAACTGAACTTGGTTGTTCACCGGATGTTTCATGAATGTAACTAGCTTGAATTGGTAATTTTGTTATTGGGGGTCTAAACGTTCATAGTGTTTTATATACTATTTGAACTTTCAAAATTCAACAATAAAACTCATAGATAATAAATAATCAAGAGCTTATTGCTACGGACACTATGAGTTGTGAGATCACAACTTCAATAATATTCCATATACTCAATAGTAGATTTTAAATCGCTTTTGAAAGAACTGGGATTTGTCTCAACTTTTTTTTTTTTATATGAACTTTTGGTCTCAAATTTAGCCATTTCTTTGTTTTGGATTACAGGTTTGGCCATATAGTGGATCTCATTAGCATTACATCGGTTCTTTATCTTAAAAATAAGGCTTCTATTTCTACCGCAAGAACTATTTAGATATGTATCCCTTGCAAGCATACATGAACTTAAATTGTCTTTTAATATATGCTTGCTTTATTATTTTCCAACAGTTTTCCCGTGCATTGCGTGGGTTAGCGATTAGTTATTATTATTATTATTACATTACTAATTGTCTCAAAATTTTAAGTTCTTAAAAAATTGTGGATTTAATCATTTAACTATAGTCTAATTGTCCCTCTCACATGTGAACCTAAATTTTCTCTTAATAAGTGAGGCCCAACATTCCCATAAAAAAAAAAAAAAAAAGTGAGGCCCAACACATGAGATTTCTAACATTTTAACATCTTAAATGGGAGATAGAGTAAAGTCAGGAATCGAATTCAAAGATTTCTTGCTTGAATACCATGTTAAATTATTAATTGTCTTAAAAACTTAAGTTATTTGGAAATAGTGGATTCAATCATTTAATCATAATTCTAACAATTATATACAAATCACAACATATCAAGTCAAATAATTGTGAAAAAAAATATATAATTTTTCTTTTGTGTCACTAAAATAAGCCACATAATATTTTGAAAATTGGTTCAAAAAAAATTTATTATTCTTGAAAAAAAATTCTTATAGATAAGTAAATTGAATACCTTGGCAACCGTCTTTGAGGTATGGGTTTCCACGATAACCCTTCTTGCAATTACAATGGTACCTTGACCTGTTGTTAGGATGAGAACATGTGGTATTCCCTCCACATATATAATTCGCTTTGTACTGAGCAACTTCACATGTATTGTTACCAACTGCCCAATCAAGAACCATGGAAGGGTACGGTGTCATTGCTTTGTAGACTGATAAGATAATCTGAGGAGAATTGGAACTTGTCTTTTCCGATAATAATGCCAAAGCTGCATGGATTGAAATCCCAGACTTTTTTGTGTTTATTGAAGCTATGTGCTACCAAAGTAATATTTTGCATTCCTTTTGGAATATTAATTTGGCAACACCCAATCCCAAAGCAAGACCCGTTCACTACGTTGCTTATGTTTTGACAAACAGAAATGCAATCGATGCCAGAGTTGTAAATGAACTAAATCGATCATGAACAATTCGAGCTTGGCTTGATAAAGAACTCGTTTATGTTTGTTTATTTATAAATAAACCAAGCTTGAGCATTAGCTTTAGGCTCGTTTAATAAACAAGCCAAGCCCAAGCAAAAAAAATTGTTCACAAACAAGCTCATGAACAATTAGGCTTGATACAAAACAATTCAAGCATAGACTCATTTATAAGTTTATATGTGTTAGCTAAATATACTTATTACACACATTTTTAGGGTCATAGTTTCTATGTAATTGGCTAATTCTTTGACAAAACGCATTTTAATTGTAATCGGGTAGATCTAAGTTGGGTTTAATGTATCAAGAAATATGTTGTTCAAAAATATCAAGTTGTTTCATTAAAGACATGAATATTGATCCAAGAAACAAGTGAAGAAAAGCTGGTTCATTAAGTCTCGACTAAAGCTTGACGATACTGCTATCGAGGATTAATGGAGATGCTCAACATAAGCTTGATCTATCGAGATCTACGATTTTAGAATTTTCAGATTTGAAATTCGGCCCATAATGACTTGTTTGTGTTTGTTTTTAGATCCTTTAAGACATAACCAAATTAACCTAGTTAATTAGCCAAGTGATTACTTAGTCAAATTAAACAGATCTAGGTTAACACAAATATATCATATTAATGTAAAATGTGGAAAATAAAGAATACAAAGATACAATGACCCAGGAAACCAAATCGGTAAAAACTTGGGGAGGATTTAACCTAGCTATCCTCAAGGTAAAACAGCAAAACCACTATGAAAGAATTGAAGTTTGTAGAATAGCGACTTAGATCACTAACATCCTATTACTACCTCGAGTGGAAAACTTACTACCACAACCCTATGATAGATCTGAGTCCACAGACTACTTCTTTTTTTGGCCTTTGCAAAACACAAACACCCACGTTTGTGACTTTGAGATCCCACTCAAAGGTTTAGCAATATAAACTCTCCTGTTTGTGACTCCAAGACCACCCTTGAAGGTTTAGATCATTAGCACCTTTAATGACTAGAGAAGGCGATAACTTCTTCAACATCAGATCTTGAGATTCGTCAAGTAATAACATCAGTAGAAAATATAAGAGAGCTTTTTAGGTACAAAACCCTAAAATACAAAAGAGGCACACTCTTCACTCTTTGAAACCTTATAAAAACATGCTTAGGGTTTTCTTTATGTAGTGGGAGAAGTAGATCTGAAACCCTAATCCTTAATGGGTTTGAACTACTGTTTGGGCTTAATTAAAATTTTGTAGATACGACTTTCGATCGGTCGAGCCTATTCTTTGATCGATCGAACCAAGTGAATTCTGAAATCTTCTTTCTGCAGCTTGTATGTTCTTGTGCATTCACAATTTGCCAATTGTTCTAAACTTTTAGAGCCTAACAATCTCCACCTTTGGCAATTCGTGACAAAACTTTCATACAAAATGAAATGCTCAAATAAAAGAACAACCCAAAACAATAAAATGCCCAATTACGTCACAAATCCCAATCTAAGACTCCTAACCTAGAAGTTGCAAGAAAAGGTAGAAGGTCTTGATCAGAATGTACCTGTCTTTTCTAAACCACTCAACAAACACATCACCACATGTGTGGAAAGAAAGACATATAAACAATAATATGAAACAGAATATATATATATATAAAAAGAAGTAAATTCTAACTCTCCCCCTAAGTTAGATACATCAAAATTTTTTATATTCACCCTATTTCAAAAACAATTTCAGCTCCTCCTAAACAAAGCAAACAGGATTCCCACATTTCAACTATTTCTCTCCCTTTTTGTCACGTATTGACATAGATAACTCAAACAAAGAGTAAAACATACGCAACAAAATTCAAGAGAAAATAGAGAATTAAGGAAACAAATGAATCTAGCTCTATTAGAGAATTAAGAAAACTCCCCCTATGAAGATCAAGAACTCCCTCTAAGAACAACAAAGGGAAAAAACTTTTAGGAGGTGGGGATAAATAAAAACACAAACCAAACTCAAAAAAAAATTAAGTTGAGGATACACATAAAGAAAAATATTCTCTCTTTCAATAAAAGCAAACTTGACATTATGTGACCCACAAACAATTGCATGAGTAGAGAAAATACTTGCACATTGATTATCCATCATATCTCTTAAGAAAAATATTTTCTGCAGTTCACACATAAAAAATAGCATATACTAAAATGTACAAAGGACTCAAAAATTAATCAATCAATTTTTAAATCAAGTTAAGTTTCCAATTTAGCAAAGTGTATGCATGTTATGTATGAAAACAATGAGAGATATGGCTGCAAAACTGCAAGATGGATATAGAAAACAGTGCAATGCATGAAAAAAAATTTGGTCAAATACTTAAAAATTGAAAATTTTCAGTTTCGATCGATCGTGCATCTATCGAATGCCAATTGAGTCAAGTAGATTCAAACCAAAAAATTTTATCGCAATTTCGATCGGTCGAGAGACAATTTCGATTAATCGAAAATCTGGAAAAATAATTTTTTTTGAAAAACAGAGCATTTTAATGCAGAAACTCTTCAAAGCACAATATTTTATGAATAAAATGCATGAGTATGAAATGAAAAGTTTTTCAAAAAACCTTTGAATTTAACCCAGATCTTCCAAAAATAAGATTTTCAATCAATTTGTCCTCAAATCTCAAACTTTAAACACATTTTGCATCAAAATCAAGGATGGAAGGCCAAAACAAAATCACACACAATAACATGTACAAAGTTTAGCAAAGAGTAACTTATGTAGTGTGTGCAACTAGCAAAAACTTGAGATATATGTGAGGTGATATGTAAATAGAAATCAATCACAATTTCTACAAAATTCATCATATAGAATTTGAAAGAAACTATCACCTAAAGAGTTACATCATATAACTCCAACATCTCCTAGAAAACAAGCTTGCAATCATGTAAGTTTCTTGATTTGCCTCATAATATACACACCAATTTTATTTTAGCAAAAACTTATTAAAATAGACGGGATAATGTACACACTAATTTTATTTGATTGTGAAGTTGTTAAAACCCAATAATGTACACATCAATTTTAACATTTAAACCAAGGCTACACCTTATGTTCTTTTTGTGCATATGCTACACTTTCTCGAGTACAAAATCTTACGATATGCACTAAGGTGTTCATGATTGGCTAGTAAATAGTGGTGAGATGGTTATTTATGCCTTTCTCAAAAGGTTCAAGTCTGACAGTCAAAGACATGTGACTTCAAGATCAAGACAAAGTGATAAAAAACTATAAACATCTCCCACACAACATGCACTACAAAGCTCAAACTAGTAAAGTGCAATAAAAGAAGCTCATCCAAGCTAAACAAGGTACATAAACACTTTATTTAAAGATAATATGGCCAATCCTTGATTAAAAATCCAAGATGTGAAATACAAAACACAAAAATCGTTTTGGTAAAAAAAATTATGACCAAAAGCAAAAAGCACACATTATGCTAAATGAACAATGCAAATGTAGTGCATGACAGTGCTTAACTAAGTTATAAATGGTACACAAATAAGAAATATCAATTTCTTAATTAACCCTTGAGTACATGTACAAATTAGTACATCAAAATTAGAAATAGCTTAGCACTTATATAACACATACTATTCAAATTTCTTCACAAAGTCAAGCACGTTCTAAATCAAGAGAGAGATATCATAATTCATGTAATCCTCAAAAACAAATAAAACAAGACACAAAATAAAACATTTTTGTCTTTTTGAAAATTTTCAATGTTTTTGGATTTTGTTTTTAATAAAAAACAACCTAAAAAACAAAACAACCAAAAACAAAAACAAAACATGTCCACAAACAATTGAAAGAATTAAATCAGAGATAAGTAAAACAACACTCACCTTAGAAAATCTTTTTTCACCCATATAGCACAAGTCTTTGGCTTTTCAAGTGAAAATCCATAAGTAGCAGAGTGTATTTGAGGAATAACACCAATCTTCTAGGAGAGACAGAAATCCTGCAAATTCCTTTCATAAGCCAACAAGCTCAAATTTTTCAAAAGAATATGAAACAATTTATATGGACTTATGGTAGGAGAAATATCATCACAAATCTTAGACTGAAACACAGAATGCTTCAATTTCAATTTATGACAATTAGGACGAATGTGACCGGAGACACCACAAAAATAATAAACAGGAACAAATTTAAGAACATCAGTATTCCTAACAACAAATCTAGTCTCAGATTTTGGTTTTTGCCTCAACAAAGAACAATTTGGTCTAATATAACTAACAGCACCACAAAGGTGACAAGTAGGCACAAAAACAAATTTATTATGCTCTCTAATAGTAGGTTTAGACATAGGTTTAGAAACTTCAACGTCTACATAAGAACTTTTACCTTTGTCTAACCTAGCAAAACAAGCCTTTTCTTTATTATTCCTCTTGAAAGGAGGGATATAAACTTTCTTAGTTTTAGGCTTAAGAGAAACAGAAACACTTCTGTTATCAATAGTAAGCTTGGTACTAGTCAAATTTTCAATTTGAGCTTTAGATTTGACTAACTCTTGTTCCAAGCTTTTCATCTTCTCATCTTGAGAGGAAATTTGATTTCTCAAAAATTTATTCTTTTTATTAAATTCATCTAATCTAACAACCAATTCCTCTTTTTCAAGATTAGCCAATTTTAACTCTTCCTTGAATCTCTTAGCAATTTTCATAGATTTCAATAATTCCTTACAAAGAGTTTCACAGGCATCAATAAGATCAACAGAAGCATGAGCAGAAACATGATCAAAAAGACATTTCAAATTATCCATGATAATAGGGGCAAGGATCAGCTCTTAGATCAAAAGATCTAAAACAAGAGAGCTACTTGCTCTAATACCACTTGTTTGTTTTTAGTCCCCTTAAGACACAAACAAATTAACCTAGTTAATTAGCCGAGTGATTACTTAGTCAAATTAAACAGATCTAGGTTAACACAAATATATCATATCAATGTAAAGTGCGGAAAATAAAGAACACAAAGATATAATGATCTAAGAAACCAAACTGGTAAAAACCTAGTGAGGATTTAACCTAGCTATCCTCAGGGTAAAACAACAAAACCACTATGAAAGAATTGAAGTTTGTATAATAGCGACTTAGACCACTAACATCCTATTGCTACCTCGAGTAGAAAACTTACTACTACGACCCCATGATAGCTCCGAGTCCACAGACTATTTTTCTTTTTGGCCTTTGCAAAACACAAACACCCACGTTTGTGACTTTGAGATCCCACTCAAAGGTTTAGCAACACAAACTCTCCTGTTTGTGACTCCAAGACCACCCTTGAAGGTTTAGATCATCAGCACCTTTGATGACTAGAGAAGGCGGCAACTTCTTCAACACCGGATCTTGAGATTCTTCAAGTAATAACATCGGTAGAAAATATGAGAGAGCTTTTTAGGTACAAAACCCTAAAATACAAAAGAGGCACACTCTTCTCTCTCTGAAAAACCTTATAAAAACATGCTTAGGCTTTCCTTTATATACTAGGAGAAATAGATCTGAAACCCTAATCCTTAATGGGCTTGAACTGCTGTTTGGGCTTAATTAAAATTCTGCAGATATGACTTTTGATTGGTTGAGCTTGTTCTTCGATCGATCGAACCAAGTAAATTCTGAAATCTTCTTTTTGCAGCTTGTATGTTCTTGTGTATTCACGATTTGCCAATTTTTCTAAACTTTTAGAACCTAAAAATTTTATTAGGGTTTCTTTTCTTACAACTCTAGTCATATATAAGGCTTACTTTAAAAGTCATCAAGTATGGAAGTAGAGACCCAGAACTCATATATTCTATGTGAAGCTATTGCATTTGTGTGACTTAGAGTTTTGTAACCAAGTGCTTTCTGATCTTCATCGTTTATGAAGTAAAGAACTTTGCAACCAATGACAATCATTCAAGTTACTAAAGTTAGTCACATACTGGGATCCATGCAAAGAAGTTAGTTACAGATTAGAGATTTGTGCAACAAAGGAAAGAAGGCTACTATAAGATCAAGTCCAATTAGGTATTAAAGCGAAGGTTCAACTATAGGTTGGTATTTTGGAATAGGCCAAGGTAGTAGTAAGATTCCACAGCTTGATTATTGATTAGTGGATTCTCAGGTGTGGTGACCTTAAATTCACTCGGTGGGGTTTTTGCTGGTGGAAAAACTAGTTTTGCATCTTATACAAAACCCACAGTGGAAGCAACATAAGGATCTACTTCATTTATGAGAGATAACATATAACCTTGAATTCTAGAACAAAGAAAAGAAAGCGTACTTTGAAGCGGTGAAATTCAAAAACAAAAGTTGAGAATACCTTCAATCTTCACCCCAATTCCACGTGGTGTCCAAGATGAGTGGTCTCTCAATTAGTTCTTGTGTATGTTGATTTTCCTTTTGAAAAGTGTATTTCTAAGATCCTTTAAAGGAAAACTATTTTCTCTTCTTTTAATCATACATACATATTAACTGCCTTAGCGGTTACTTTATTTAATAACTCTTATTAAATAAAAATTGATTATCTAAAAACTCCAACCTAATTGGGCTTAAGTGTGTGGCTTGGGATGGGACCAAATGGACTAATAAGGCTCTAGTTCCAATGGGCCTAAGACTTATTTGTCAACTCTTGACAAACCCAAATTTATCATTAAATATATAACAATTACCACTATGGAAATATAATTGCACTCTGGGCCTTCTTAATAAATTATATCCCATGACTTTAATAATATATCATTTGATCCGTCCATGAAATATCTATAGTGAACAAAGTTGTAATGAACTGTCACTTTGTAAACAATTATTTTATTCCTTGAGTACTCAGTTTAATCTTTTAGTTATTCATTTTTATGAAATCTAATTTCATAAAATATAAACTTTAGTAACTCTTTACTAAAGTGGTCGGCCCTGAATAACCAATTCCCATTCCACTTATCTCAAGGGGATATTTCATGTCTCTATAGAAGGAGATTATAGATTCTATCTTAAGAATATGTGTTCCCTCAACACTACGTGTGGTTACCTGACACTACGTGTGGTTACCAAACATACTGAGGTTTTGACCATTAAAGTAGATCTCACTCCTAATATATCAAAGTAACCTACATTTCATGATCGGGTTCATTATCGTCTCAGGATTGAGAGTCTATGAAATTAGAAGTCATGAGATTAATTATTCAGATGACAGTTATTAATTGAATAATTAATCTCACAGCGGTTCAGTTCAATATGTCTTACATACTTAAGACACATCAACACATCAACTAGAAGTCTCCACTTCCATGATCAAGACAAACCATCTTAATTGAAGTGTTATAGTTTTTGCAGATGAAATGGCCAATTTCATCACCGACTATGAACTATATTTAGAGTTTACAAGGAACTTGTGATTTATATCTTCTGTAACTAAATTACATAAATCACATACAATGCATCTCAAGGATTATGATAATTTCCAATTAGTTCATTCACAAATAGTCTTATATATTTAAACAATTTAATTATTTATAACATGCTAATAAATTGGATTTTAGGGCACAAACCCTAACATTTGCCTTGCGAGAGGTTTCCCCATTTGTCAACAAATCACTGTGTCAATTTAATTTTCGTTGCATTTAGTTTATTTGGTGATTTGTTGGTGCCTCCAAGATTTGCATGTAATTTGACCTAATTAATCAACTTTACTAATTGAATTTATTAACCAGGGTCAATCTATCTTAACCCAACAAGTGGTATTAGAGCGAGCACACTCTGAGTAGGTTTTAATTTTTGCTGTGTGATTCATTAACTCCTGTTGCTATAGATCATGGACAATCATTGATTATACCTCATCTTTTTTATGATAATAACTATGCATACTAGAAGTACACATGAGAACTTTTTTGCAATCTTTAGATGAAAAGGTTTGGCTAGTTGTCGAGGTTGAATGGACTAAACCTACTAATCTGCTTGTGTCTTGGGTTGATGAAAAGATCAAAGCTACAAATTTCAATAGTAAAGCATTGAATGCCCTGTTTAGTGTTGTGACTAATGAGAAGTTTAAGAAAATCTCATCTGTAGACACTATATTTTGTACCCCTTACAACTCGGGCCCCCATTCCCAAATGATGGTAAATTTCTAATGCCCAAGGTTGGTTTAGGGCCTGATCAAATTATAAATTGACTTGAGGAAGGTTTTTATGAAAAATATAACTCTTTTATGAATAAAATAAAGCTATTTTTAAAGGCTACGGAAACCTTAAGGTTGCGTACGCATACACGCGTATGTGTACGCAAGCTTGATGTATGCGTACGCAACTAAGGTTCCAGAAGCTATAAATGGCAAATTTTTTTACATTAAAGCTAAGGTTTGTGTGAGTTTTTAGACCTCTTAAAACACAATCAAATTAACCTAGGTAATTAGTCAAGTGATTACTTAGTCAAATTAACAAAACTAGGTTAACACAAATATATCATATCAATGTATAGCAGCGGAAAATAAAAAACACAATGATATGATAACCTAAAAAAACTAAACCGATAAAAACCTAGGGAGGATTTAACCTAGCTATCCTCAAGGTAAAAAGCAAATCCATTAGAAAGAATTGAAGTTTTACAATAGCAATTTAGACCACTAATATCCTATTGCTATCCACCAGTAGAAACTTATTGAAATGGCCACGTGCAAGCTTCGAGACCATGGAATCCTTCTTTCTTTGGCCTTTGCAGAATACAAACGCCCACGTTTGTGACTTTAAGATCCCACTCAAAGGTTTAACAACACAAACTCTCCTATTTGTGACTCTAAGACCACCCTTGAAGGTTTAGATTATTAGCACCTTTGATGACTAGAGAAGGCAACAACTTCTACAACATCGAATCTTGAGATTCTTTAAGGAATAACATCGGTAGAAGATATAAGAGAGTTTTTTAGGAACAAAACCCTAAATACAGAAGAGGCACATTCTTCTTTCTCTTCAAAACCTTTTTTTAAAAATGTGCTTAAGGTTTCCTTTATACACTAGGAGAAGTAGATCTGAAACCCTAATCCTTAATAGACTTGTACTACTATTTGGGCTTAATTAAAATTCTACATATACGACTTTCGATCGATTGAGCCTGTCTTTCAATTGATCGAACTAGACCGATTATGAAATCTTCTTCCTACAGCTTGTATGTTCTTGAATCTTAACTTGAATCACCTTGAACATTGTCTAATAAAACCTATAGACTCTAAGATCTATATCTAGACAAGGTTGTGTTCACGATTTGCCAATTGTTCTAAACTTTTAGAACCTAACAGTTTGGAATGAATCCCACATCATTTGGGAGCCGTTCCAAATCCCCATTTTTCAACTATATAAAACTTACATAGTATATTTCAAAAACACAAAAAATTCTAAGAGAAGACACAAGATTCACTAGAAATAGTGAATCAAAGAGGGAGTTTTTCACAAACTCAAGTAAATATTTTCTAATTGGGCCTTTTCTAGCCTTGATCTTCAAGTTTTAAGATTACTAATCACTTTTGTATTTGATTGTGAATAGATTGATTGAGGGGAAAGGTCAAAATCAAGCTTGAAAACATAAAAACACAAATTTACTTTTTTATTTTTTGTATTGCACAACACTAAGTGTGTAATTAAGGTTGGCCAATGAAATTTGCATTTCATGTATGTGTACCACGTTTAGCTTTGATGATTTACTTTTTGCACTTTGCTAATTTGTGCTATTTAGTGCTTAATTGTGGGAGTTGTTCATACTCTTTGAACAAACGATCTTGGTTTTGATGTCACAAGTTTTGATTGTAAGGACTAAAAAATCCTAGGAGAAATGCATAAATAATCATCTCACTGCTATTACTCACCAATTATGAATACAGAACACTTGTATGCAAATCATTAAAGCCGTGCTTCGTAAGGTGTAACACTTGCATGGCAAGATAAAACGGGGTGTTAAAAAAGAATAATATATATATATATATATATATATCTCTGTGTGTGTGTGTGGGTGGGTTCTTTTTTTTTTGGAAGGTACCCAAGTCCATTGATAACAAGGGATCATGGTCCTCCAAGGATGGATGGTTGGACTGGGTCTAGTTCTCCACAGCCTATTGGGGTCATTATGTGAACCGGTTTGTGCGCAAGTCACATAAAACTCCTCAAGGCAAAAATGCGATTCCTCCTAAGAAATAAAATACCATTTTAAGTGTTTTCGTATCATAAAATGACCCTTTACTCTTACGAAATAAGTAAAATAATTATTCATAATATTCACAATGAGAAGGAGATTGAAATAGAATATTTAAGGCTTATATTTTATTGTGTGAACATTTAAAAGAGTTCCTTCACTTGGTTCCTTGAGCGTGATGTCGTGGTACCTCGAACGGGATGTCATGGTTCCTAGGGGTACTAGGCCTGTAATCCATGGAACCCAGAATGTTGATTCCTTAAACTATAAGATCTTTCTCCATTCTTATTGTCCAATGGAGTTTTGTCCTTTCCCTTTCCCTCTATAGGTCCTACATAAGAACACACTATACAATACACATATCTTCAAATAATTGTTAGTTTCTTAGATTAGGATACATATTCTAATATATATACATATATGTAAATGAACTTCATGAGAATGAGTCAGCCACAAGGATCTTGGCCCTAATTCTCATAGACTTAGTGCTTTTGCATAAGACTTGTGGGATTTGGAACTCAAGTCTAAGTAGCTTTGCTTGGGCATTGCCTTCAAAGATAGTTAGTGATGAGGATTTTGTGGGAAAGAGTGATATCCGATGTGTGCATGTTTTGGCATATGTTTCTTTGGAGGCTAAGTGATATTTTGAATGATCTCAAGGATATGGGATGAATTCCTCCACCTTGGATATCTTATTTTGTTCATTTTTCTCTCCCTTGCTGGGCTATTAAAGCTTTAATAGTCATCCTTTTGAACCTTTGAACTCTCCCTTTTTCCCTCCATCTAAATCCCCATTTTTTTCTCTCTCTCCCCCCCCCCCCCGGCTTTTGCTATACCTTAGTATTCCTTTTATAGTAGACATGGCTTGGTACCCTAGGCGAGGACGTCCTTGGTCTACTGGGTAAAACCATGTCCTTTAGAACTTGAAAATGTTCATTAGGCAGAGGTTTATGCAATGGAGTTTTGTCCTTTCCTAGAATGTTGATTCCTTGAACTATAAGATCTTTCTCCGTACTTATTATGCAATGGAGTTTTGTCCTCTCCCTTACCCTCTATAGGTCCTACATAAGAACACACTATGCAATACACATATCTTCAAATAGTTGTTAGTTTCTTAGATTAGTATATATATTCTAATACATATACATAAATGTAAATGTGCTTCATGAGAATGAGTCAACCACGAGGATCCTGGCCCTAATTCTCATAGACTTAGTGCTTTTGCACAAGACTTGTGGGATTTGGAACTCGAGTCTAAGTAGCTTTGCTTGGGCATTGCCTTCCAAGATAGTTAGTGATGAGGATTTTGTGGGAGAGAGTGATATCTGATGTGTGCATGTTTTGGCATATGTTTCTTTGGAGGCTAAGTGATATTTTGAATGATCTCAAGGATATGGGACGAATTTCTCCACCTTGGATATCTTATTTTGTTCATTTTTCTCTCCTTTGTTGGGCTATTAAAGCTTTAAGAGTCATCCTTTTGAACCTTTGAACTCTCCCTTTTTCCCTCCATCTAAATCCTCATTTTTCTCTCCTGCCACCCCCCCCCCCCGCCTTCTGCTATACCTTAGTATTCCTTTTATAGTGGACATGGTTTGGTACTCGGTCTACTGGGTAAAAACATGTCCTTTAGAACTTGAAAAGGTTCATTGGGTAAAGGTTTAGCTTAATTAGGCAATTATAACTTAAAAGGGGCATTTGGCTTTAGCTATAAATGAAAGATTCCTTCTTGGAAAGTCAAAGGAGTGGGTGGGCTGCTTAATGTATTGGATGACAGTTTTAGTTGAAAATGACAATTGAGAGGAAATTGTGGGGAGGTGTCATGCTCATGGGGGAACTGAGTTTTCTATTGGTTCATGCATTCCAAGCAAATATACGAACTAAGGGAAACCTTCGGGATCCTCCTTTCACCGGAAATCACTCCCCTACCGACCAAACCATTTCTCCCTTACTATCCACTCAGGATTCCACAAGCTTGGACCATGGTTTACAAAGATAATACCTGGTTTTGCTGGATTTTTAATAGTTTTTTGTTGGTAATCTGAACATACACCTTGGCTTTCCCATATGTCAGCCAAGGTCCTCTTCTCAAGGCATCAAGGTCCTAGGGCCTTGATGTTCATCTTGCTGCATATCCTCTAGCCTGACCGAGATGCTTGCTACATGTCCTTTGGCCTAACCAAGTCTAGGTCCTCTTTTTCTTTTATTATTATTATTATTATTATTATTTCTTTCTTTTTCCTTCTTTTTTGAACTTTGGGCCTTCATGGTCCTTCTTAAGTTCATGAATTAGGCCTTCTTTTGTTAAGGTCCATGGTCTTTCCTTACTTTCCATGAAATTGGCTTTCTTGGGAAATTTTGGTCCTCAACATTAGCCCCCCGAGATCATGGGTTACCTATAGCCCATGTGCGAGAAAATAAATTGTTCTTGGACACTTTCCTAGTTTGTAGAACCAATGTGTAGACCAAATAATTTTTGAGGGAAACTCTAAAGGAATTGCTACACTTCCTTCATGGGATGAACTAATATGTTTTGAAAGATTAGAATTCAACTTCATGTTAGTTTTAAGCTATAGATTGGTATTCAATTTTCCATAAAACAAATCAATTTTGTCAAACCGACAATGATATATGCATATATATCTATATATATATATGTATAACCAAATTGTATTGGTATTGCATTTGATACTAGGAGTATATTTCTAGCACTAGTGTTTTTGCTAGCAATTCTAGGATATGCTTTTTTGAAAGTAGAATACAAAAATCACGTTGAATGAATATTAAATTAGTTAATAATTTAATTTTTATCATAACTAAACATTTTGTTGGAGATCCCAATCAATATAAAGAAAGAACTTCAGATGTTTTAATTAATTTAAGATGTCCACAACTTTCAGACTATAGATGGTATAAAGATGTTTTTATTTCAAAAGTTTTAAGTAGGAATGATTGTCAACAATCATATTGGAAAGAAAAATTTATTGCTAGTTTACCTTACTTCTTTGCTCAAAAAGTTAGACTTGATTTAGCCAATAATGATGATGGAACTATAGACTATCCTAAATTAATATATGGTGACATAATATCTTCAATCAACAAAACAGGTTTATGGTTATGTAATGATTTAAGATTGAAAAATCAGATAGGGAAAGAAAAAAGATATGCTAAAAAAGAGCTAGGAACATTTTGTGAGCAATATGGCTTTGAACCATTGATTGCTCCCTCTAGGAAAAGAACAAAAGAAAAGAAAGATGTGGATAGATACAAGAATAATAATAGAAGATATTATAAAGGTAGGACTAAAGAAAAGAAAGAAGGGTCCAAAAGAAAGAAACGTGATAGATATAAAGAAAGAGACATTATTTGCTTCAAATGTGGGAAAAAGGGACACACTAGTAGATACTTAACTTTCAAAGAAAGATAAATAAACTTGACATATCAGGAAAGTTAAAAGATAAATTAATGAGTATATTAGAACACACAGATAGTGATGAAACAGATAATGAAATTCACTAGATAGATAATTGTGATATCACCTCATCATCGATAGATATTTCTTTAGATAATGGAAAAGTTAAATTATGTAATTGCAATAATCCTGATAATTGTTATTGTAAAAGAAAACTAAAAATAAGTGTTTTAACAAAACAAGAAGATATAATAATGGACTTGATAGACAGACTTCTGGATTTACAATCCAAAAAAGATTATTTTTCTAAATTAAAAGAATCTTTAACTCAAACTGATAGACTCGAAAGAGATTTGAAAGATTATAAGTCAACTTATAATTTTGCAGAAATTACTGATAGATTTAAACCCAGTAAACCTGTAACAATAATAGATTTATAGAGATGTCAATAATCTAAGAAAAGAATTAAAATCAGAAAATTTCATTTTAAAGGACATGCTTGATCAGATAGCCACACAAGTAATTAGTGTAAAGGATAGGATTAGATATGATAATGAATCCTTAATAGACTCCTCTCTTCTTGACAGAAATAATTATATGGATAAAATTTTTCATAAAGATGAATATAAAGATGAATTTTTAAATATAATTGACATAATGGTATTCCAGAAATGGTATACTGAAATAACTTTGGTTGTTCATAAAGAATTCTCATTAACAGTTGTTGCACTTGTTGATTCTAGTGCTGATATGAATTGCATTCAAGAAGGATTAATACCTTCCATACATTATGAATTAACAACAAACCAATTAAACCAGGCCATTGGTGATAGACTTAAAATAAGTAATAAATTAACTAAGGCATATATATACATAACAATGGAATCAATTTTGAAACACCTTTCTTTTTAACAGACAGGTTGTCCTCTTAAGTTATTCTAGGAAATCCTTTTTTGGCTTTACTTTATTTTTTTCCCATGACAGACAATGGAATATGTACTAATATTTTGGAAACAAAAGTAAATTTTAAGTTCATTTTACCTCCAATCCCTAAGGATATACATTTGCTAAAAGAAATCTCCATATTTAAGGACATAAATACTGATGAGCCAGTTGTAGACAATGATGGGATTACTACAAATGAGATTACTACTAATCCAAAGGCAGATGATACTACTGTAACCAGTAGCACTTAAGTATATGCATATACATATTATTTTCAAAAAAATTATCTCTTTTCAAAAAAGTTTATTTAATGTTTGTTTTCAAAAAGATTTTTCACAATTTATGTCCTTCCCAGATCTTCTCAAAATCTCACATCCCTTTCGGAAATAGAAAGACTTTTAAAAAGCCCCTTGATTGAACTCCCTTTATAGTATTTGAAACTACACTACCGAAATTTGTCCTACAGATGCATGAAGGAATTTGTTCGATAGATGCATGAAGGCCTTCAATTAAGGCATAGTTGCACTATTTCTTAATTCTAAAATCAACAATCTATTGCTTGGAAAGCAAGATAGCCATCCTAAGGCTAATAACAGACCACATTTTGCCAAAATAGAAATCCTCAATGAAGATTTCAAACAGAGAATGAAGGCATCTCAATAGAGACAACATCCCTTCAAGTAGTGATTTACAGTATGTCCAGAAAATCCAAACAGATTACTATTCACATTCAAACAGATTACTATTCATCAGCATGATAGATCACTATTCACCAGCATGTGTGAATAGCTTCCAAAATCTCTATGGAGACTCCATGAGCAATAAGATAACTCTAATTTGCGGATGCAGATTGGCAGATAGGGATAAACATAACAGATCACTATTCACTACCATGGCAGACAAATCCAAGACAATCCTAATAGATACAGATAGATAAGTCATTACTGTTCACTAGCATGTGTGAAGAATCCAAGATAGTCTAGACAGATATAGACAGATGAGTCACTACTGTTCATTAGCATGCATACGTGAAAAAAGACCTGACTGATTCCTAGACAGACTACTGTATCTAAAAGCCTCTAAAAGCCTTAAAAGTTGGAAGAAAGCTTCTAAAGTTCCAAGTTTTAGAAAGTCTTTGTAATAGTCTTCCCTCTCCCTCAGAAAGACTTTCCCCTCTCTTGTAATCTTGTAACCTTTCTCTTTAGAAAAAACCTTTAACCTTTTAGTTTCTAAGATAGTTTTATTTTGTAATCTTGTAACTCTTCAAAAAGTTTTATTTTCAAAGCTTGTATCAAAGACAGAAGGTTTTGTTTTCAAGTTTTATCAAAGACAAAAGTTTTTGTTCAAGTAAGATTTTAGTTGTTTCTGTTTTCATATTCCATATTCCGTTTTAACTTATTTTGCATATATCTATTTTGTTATTTTCTTCTTTATCATCTATTTTATCATTGTTTATGCTTCCATATTATTGTTGTGCTTTCTCCTGGGTAATTAATGGTATCAGAGCCATGGATGGTAGATGTATGAGTTTTATTTCTTTGCAATTAAGAAGTTACTAGGAATTTTATTACTGCATAGCCATTACTTGTTCCTTGTTAGCATTGGTCAGCCTCAAGACTTGTGGGCAAACCATAGTTTCGTGTTGATCAGCCCATTTTTTGTTAGCCAACGGACAGGCGTGTGTTTGGGTGGTCCCACAATGGAGTTTCCTGAGGAGGCGGTCCCGATAACAAGGAGCAAGTAGTGGCTATGCAGTAATAAATGTTCCTAGTAACTTCTTAATTGCAAAGAAATAAAACTCATACATCTACTATCCATGGCTTTGATACCAATGACTACCCAGGAGAGAGCACGACAATAATATGGAAGCATAAACAATGATAAAATAGATGATAAAGAAGAAAATAGAAAAATAGATATATTCAAAATAAGTTAAAACGGAATGTGGAATATGAAAACAAAAACAAATAAAATCTTACTTGAACAAAGACTTCTGTCTTTGAAAAAACTTGAAAACAAACTTTTGTCTTTGATACAAGCTTTGAAAATAAAACTTTCTGAAGAGTTACAAGTTTACAAAATAAAATTGTCTTAAAGATTACAAGATTCTTTTCGAAGAGAAGGGTTACAAGATTACAATAGAGGAAGTCTTTCTGAGGGGGAGGGAAGGCTATTACAAAGGCATTCTAAAGCTTGGAACTTTAGAAGCTTAACTTCAAACTTTCAAGGCATTCTAAGGCTGTTTGCATAGTCTATCTCTTTTATAGATGAAGTGAATCATAGTAAGTCTTCAAAAGTAATCTAAGTTAGTAAAGTTAACTCAAGTTAATCTGTCGGTGGAAAGAATATTTTGACTATTGATGAATAGTAGTCTATCTAGGAATCTATCAGTCTCTTGTCACGCATGGTAGTAAACAATAGACACATGCTAGTAAATAGTAATGACCATGACCTATAACCCTCTATCTGTATCTGTCCAGACTGTCTTGGATTTGTCTAGAAGCTATTCACGCATGTTAATGAATAATGATCTGTTGCAGTTGACTATCTGGGAAAGCATTCTGTCTTTCTTGGAAAATCTAATATGTATACACATAGTTGTCATAATCTAGCGGATCAGAGTTATCCTCATACTGCTCATGCTCATGAACTACTCCATAATTACTACATAGAACGTAGTATGAAATAGGAAGATAAATAGGGACACGATCCTTTGCCTGCATTAGTCTAGGATCCTTAACAATCATTCTTTTTCCAAAAAGCCTTCTTGCTGAAGCTCTTGGACCATACACGGCTATCCTGTTAGTGTAGCTATATAAGTGGAAGCCTCTATCTAAGTCTTTTTGTATTTCATAAATCTTGTTACTCATAAAATTAGACCATTCTTGAGTCAGAGCAATCGGATCATCAAGTGGTAAATAAGTATCTCCTGTATACCAGTTGTATTCAAGGATACAACCCTAATCATGGATAAGGACCAAAATATGTGTGGGCCGAACTTCCATATAATAGCTATTGTCCCAAGCTAGAAGAGTACTCCAGATGGTGATCCTCATATAATTAAGTCCTCCAATTTGTGCAGCTACTTCTTGGATGACTTTGGGAAATAAACTAATTTGAATTCCAAAAGTTATGATTAATTTGCTGATAAAACCTACTTCTAGCATTTCAGATAACCATAAAGGATCACGAATTACTAGATCTTCTATCTCCGTATTGATAAGTAATCCCAGATAGGGATTGTATTTATCTCCTGTTCCTTCATAAACTCTGTCTGCTTCTCCAAAACTTTCATACCATGTAGCTTTATGAGATAACCATGTGTCATCTGCCATGTCTTCTATTCTGATAAATGCTATAGAGACTAATACTTTAAAAAGAGGCATCCATCTATCATAAGAGCTCATTAGGGCTTTATGAGTTAATAT
This sequence comes from Quercus lobata, assembly GCF_001633185.2. Taxonomy (NCBI): domain Eukaryota; kingdom Viridiplantae; phylum Streptophyta; class Magnoliopsida; order Fagales; family Fagaceae; genus Quercus; species Quercus lobata. The sequence goes on along the minus strand of NC_044912.1, from coordinate 30,311,198 downwards.
GTTTTGTTGGATTTCAGGGGGTAAGGTTCTAATGGCAAGTCTCGTCTTTTGTTGAATCTTAGGGTAGAGCTTTGAAAAGTTTGTTCCCATAAGATAGCTATTTAGAGACTGTGATTCTGTCATTGTGGAGCTTGAATCTCCATCCTCTTTGTTAGGGAATAGACAACCAGAAGCCTCAATGAATGCACTGGTGCTAACAAGAAGTAGTTTAATATGAAGAGAAAGGTTTGTGAATTCTTCATCCTAAAACATGAGATCAGTGTGGAGCACTTTTTGCAGAATTACACTTTTTTCACCACGTGAATACTTTGCATCTACTAGCAACGTATCCTGAAGGGATATTGTCTCTATTGAGATGAATTCATGCCTATTCGAAATCCTTACTAAAGGCTTTCGGAATTGTTTGGGTTGCACCGCTAGTGCCTTGCCCTTTCCTTTCATGTCTGCCTCGGAGGTTCTTTTACTCATAGTGGTTTGCAAATGGGTTTTGGAAAAAGGATTAAGTCTTGAAAAATGATCTTGATAATAAATATTTTCTTGCAAAGCTTCTGTAAAATTTATTTTAAAAACTTTTCTGTCAATGTCCCTTTGTAGAGTCTTTTTAAAATGTTTTATAAGAAAATCATTTTTAAAATTTAAAGTATATATAATAAAACAAACATTTCCCTATACACCTTTGTGCTCTTGCTGGGTAACAATGGTATTAGAGCAGTCATGATGAAATCTGTCAAAGTGAGTGGAATTCAAAAAAATTTCAATATCTGCCATGATTCTATCCATGTATGTGTTACTATATATCTCATTTTGCGAGAATATGTGAAATAAAGCTTCTCCATAAAGTCTTTCATTAATCACTATAATAGGAAAATCTGTCTGGGACTTATAATTAATTCTGTTTGTTAAGAAATTAAATCTGTCTTTATTCAAGAAATTACCACAATTAATATTTTCTTTAATGATCAATAAAGGAGAATTTGTCAAGGCTTCTTTTATCAAAACTGCTTTTAATAAAACATCTGTTATATGAGCATTTAAGGATACTATAAAGGGTGCAAGTATATCATCTATTATAATTTTGTTTGATACATCTATTAGACTGTCAGTCCATTCATATTGACTAAAAGAGATTACAAGCATAGTTCCATCTTTTATCTCTTTTCCACCAAATTCTTTTTCCTAAGGTATTTCATTTTCGTAAGGTGATTGGACTATATGTCGGTGCCTATACAAAAAAGCAATGGGGGAATTAGAACAAATCTTTGTCTCTATGTCTTGTTTGCCCTTAGCTGTCAATTGGTCATCAAGTATTATTTTTATCTTTAAAGATGAAAAACTTCTTTTAGTTCTACAGATTCCTCTTTCATTGATATCTTTTAAAATAGTGACCTTTTTGGAAGAAAGATTTTCTTTCAAGACAGGTGGTAAAATGCATCTAAAGAATATATCTTTCCCCAACTCATTAGTTTTAATTCCTTCATTTGTCACTAAAAAGGGATAAAGCAAAGCCATAAAAGGAGTTCCTAAAAGAATTTTAGAAGGAAGGTCTTTGATTAAAACAAAGATTGTTTCAAAACATATTCCATCATGGCATATATGAACATTAGGTATTTTGTAATTAATTATAAGATTTTCTCCATTAGCTTGGGTTAATCTTTCAGATGATTTTTCATAATACTTTAAAGGTATTAATCCTTCATGTGTACAATTAATGTTAGCACCTAAGTCTATTAAAGCAATTTATGTCAAAGAAAACTCCTTATTAATTACTAAAGTAATTTCTGTATGCCATTTTTGGAAAATTACTATATCAATTAAACTCAAGAAATTCTATCTATTGCCATCATCTTTTTCTAATAAAGGTGGGTCTATTATGGGTTTAGAAAATTCTTTTAAATTTATTATTTCTACAATATTTTGTTCATCTATCTCTGTGGAATTATCTTCTTTAATTTCTTTAATTTCTTGTTTTACTATTTTTGCTTCCGTAATTAAGTCTTGTAGAGTTATTGGTTTTATATTTGTACCATCTTGTTTCATTTTTTGTCTTTTCTTTCTTATCCTTTTTATGTTTTTCACATTCCATATCATGGTGTACATTTTTCCTCCACTTAATGCAAACAATAGGTATATCTATAGAATCTTTCAATTTTAGCAAATAGTCTTTTTTTCCTTTTAGATGATTGGGTAGATTTTCTATCAATTTCATTATTATGTCTTTTTGTTTCCTTTTTCTTTTATTAATTTTTTGTGGGTTGGTTGATTTTAATTCTTCATTTTTCATTACTTGATCTATCTCTTTTTGCTTAACATTAAATATTTCCATTAATTCGTTTATTAGGTCTTTCTCAAATTCTAATTTACTTATTCATTTTACATTTTTACTATGTCTGTCACATTGTTTTTTAGTATATCCATATTCTTTACATTTATGACAAATAATATTTCTAATATGTCTGTCAGGTTTCTCACTATCTGATAACTCAATAATCTCTAAAACTGTTATGTCCTTTTTCATTTCTTTTATTTTTATCGGTGAATTTAAAATTTCTATCTTTTTAGCCAATTCTACTAAACTATTGTCTTGAGTATAGTCCATAGTTCTTTCAATTGATTTTAGTCTTTCATCAATTTCTTCTTTGAAGTTATTACCTTTATTGAAATTATTCTTGTCTTCTCTATTGACTAAGTTTACCAAACTATCATTTCCTATCTCTTTCTTTATGTTGTCCTTTTCTTGTCATATGTCATTTTCTATATCTAACTCTTTACATAGAGTTATGGATAAGTTGGTAAGAATAATATTACCTTGTTTTCTTTCGATTCTTTCTAACATCTTTTTTACTATTCCTTTTTTATTTGTCTTCATCAATTATATCTATCTTATTCTTTTGTATTATAGCACTAGGATTCTTTTGTATTGTTTCAATTATGTCATCTTTCCTATTATTATTTTCTTGTCTTTCTATTGAACTTCTTACTATGTCTATCATCTTTTGCACTTCTTGACCATAGTCTTTTTTTATTATCAAAGTCTTTCTTGTTGTTTTCTTTATATTGCATCATTTCTATGGAGCTATTTTGTTTCTTTTCTGTCAGAATTGTTTTTAATTCTCTATCATCTTTTCATCTATTTATATTTATGAGTCTGTCGGTGCTTATTAAGCTACTATTTTTTCTATCATGCCAATTATTTGTCACTAGAGATGATCTTTGATGGGGTTCAAAGTTTCTTTCTTGTTCTCAATTTAAAGCTTTAATTTTTTCATAAAGTTCTAAAAAACTGTCTATTCTACTATCTCTATCATTTTTTCTTTCTACAGTAGTGGATCTTTCAATAACTTCTAAAGATTCCAATTTTTTATTAATCCTATCTAAGAAACTATTACTATGTCTATCAATATGATTGTTGATTTTATCCCCTGTGTATGTACTCCAATTAATTTTAAGTGGGTTGGTTCATTTTTATTCTTCCTTTTTCATTATTTGGTATATTTCTTTTTGCTTAACATTAAATATTTCCATTAATTCATTTATTATGTCTTTCTCAAATTCTAATCTACTTATTCGTTTTACATTTTTATTATGTCTATCACATTGTTTTTTAGTATGCCCGTATTTTTTACATTTATGACAAATAATATTTGTAATATGTCTATCGAGTTTCTCATTATCTGATAACTTAGTAGTCTCTAAAACCTTTATGTCCTTTTTCATTTCTTTTATCTCTATCGGTGAAATTAAAATTTCTATCTTTTTAGCCAATTCTAGTAAACTATTGTCTCGGGTATAGTCCATAGTTCTTTCAATTGATTTTAGTTTTTCATCAATTTCTTCTTTAAAACTATTACTCTTTTTGGAACTATCTTCTTTGTTGACTACTTTTATCATGCCATCATTTTCTTTTTCTTTCTCTTCATTTGTATCTAACTTCCTACTAGCTTTTCATTATTTTGTCTCTTTATGTCATTTTTCTCTTTCATTATAGAACTATTATCTTTCTCTACTTCCTTACTACATATCATTTGCCTTTTTACTATATCTGTTTCTTTGTGCATGGAATTATTACCTTTCTCATCCATCTTCTTACATATTGTTTGTATATTGCTTTGTCTTTCCATTCTTTCCATCATTTCTTTTACTTCTCTTTCTCTTATTATACTCTTTTGTCTTTCTATGTCATCTCTTTCTTGTATTATTTCTATAGCACTTCTTTTGTCTATTTACAAAAACCCACATAAGCAAAACATCTGCACCACTAGATATAACTCACACAAGTAATTTTTTTAAATCAACTTGTAACAAACAAATTCCAGCATAAGACCAATCCATTAGAGAGAAAAATAGCTAGCAAAACACTTTAAAAGAGCTGAATTGGGCACTGGAAACAAAGCACTTGACAAAAAAATTTCATAGCTCTAAAATATGAAAGCTAAACCAATAATTACACTCTCAAATTAACAATTATTACCAGTTCAACAAATCACGAGCGTAAAATGAATGCCATTTTGACTAAATTAAACTGAAATGAAGTGAAAATGAAATAATTTAGTAGTGAGAGAGAAGTGAGTGTTTGGGAGGTGAGGAGATGAGTCTGTCGAGAGAGAGATCAAGAAAAGTGAGAAAGAAATCGCGAACAGTGCTTAAATAGGAACCTTTTAAAGCTCGATCGATCGGGATGTGTCGAGGAGCTGTCAAGGTTTAAACACGTGTCCTAGCTATCAAGCCATTCATCGAGGTTCTGTCAAGGATCAATTCAACAAAAAAGTTTATAAAGAAGCTCGATCGATCCACTTAGCTATCGAAAAGCTATCAAGGATCCAAAAAGTTTTTCGATCGATCCACCTAGCTGTCGAGAGGTGTCGAGATTTCGATAAAAAACATCTGAAGAGCTTGATAGATAAGCCAAGTGTCGAGAGGTATCAAAGAGGTGTCGAAATTGCTTAAAAACAGTTTTTCAAGAAGGGAAAAACATAGGTATGAATGCAATCAAGCATGCGACTCAACCAAGGATCCAATCAACGTTTTGAACTCTCAAAAACATCTCTCAATAACAATTTTTAGCACATAGATCCCAAAAGCACACACACACACACAAAATAAGTCTAACCAATTTTATATTCTAAAAATAAGTCAAGACTATTTAGTGAGCATACATTAACACATGTAAACCTTGTGATGGCCAAATCACATTGTACCTGCACATGTATCAAGAGTGATAAAGAATATTGCGTGGTGTGTGTAAAAAACATCGCAAGAATGCGTAAGTGTATACATGTTATGATGATTTGAGATATGAGAAAATCACTTTAACTCACATACAATTATAACTGTTTGATGGGGACTATCACCTTCGAGTTACATCCTATAACTCCCACATCTCCTAAAAAACATGCTTGCAATTATATTAAAGCATTTTGATTGTTTTTGCTTTTATTTTCTTTGCATATTTTTCATTTTAAGCAAATCATGCATGGACATATAAGAGAGAGAAAAGAAATATCCAATGATATTAAGCTTTTGATATTGCACTTTTGCTATGCTGAAGCATACAGAGACATTGCACTTTTGCTATGCCGAAGCATACAGGTGTCATTTAATGATTGGTGGGCAACAGTGGTGATATGGTTATTTATGTGTTTCTCTTAGGATTTTCTAGTCATTTCCATCAAAAAGAGTGATACAAGTGTTAAGTACAAGAGATTACTTAATCTTACTCTTCACGAACACGAGCCACAAAACTCACTTGCTTAGTTGTACATAGAGTTCCCCATCTAAGCTACAAATGAAACAAAGTTTAGAAAACTTTGTTTCAATGGCCATCCAAGGTACACAAGTACCAATGTATACAAAACACACACTGTTTTTGTATTTTTCTGATTTTTCAATTTTTTTAATTTTTATGAAAAAAGAAATGAAGCAAAACTGAAAGATAACCAAACAAAAACATGTTAAACAAAGTAAAACAGAAAACTAGACTAACTCAAAATAAAAGCAAAACACACAAGTAATGCAAAAACAAAAACAAGAAGAGAGAGAAGAATGTGATAGAATCACTTGGAGCCTTTTTCCTTCCACACCTTGGAAGAACCTTTCCTTAAAGTAAATCCTTGAACCAGTGGTGAGGGGGAATTGAAATCATTCAAGTTCGAAAGGAACATGAGGGCTTTGAGAAGATCTCCAAGAGGAGCAAAAAAGGATGGAAACTGATTCTGGTTTCTCGATGCTATCATGTCGTTGCTCTGTTGAGTGGTTAACCACTTATAGCAATTAGGTTGCATATGACCAACTGCTCCACAATGATAACAGAGATGTTGCTTCTTCTGTTTAGGCTTTGAGAGTTGGCCTTCTTAGCCCTAGAATTTTTAGCTTCTTTCTTCTCTTGTTTAGGGGGTGCTCCTAAGATAGACTTACCTTTATCTATGTTCTCACTAGCTAATTCATTATAGTAATTAGGTCGAGTATGACCAATTGCTCCACAATGATGACAGAGATGTTGTTTCTTTGGTTTAGGCTTTTGAGAGTTAGCCTTCTTAGCACTAAGGTTTTTAGCTTCTTTCTTATCTTGCTTAGGGGGTGCTCCTAAGATAGATTTACCCTTATCTATGTTCTCACTAACTAATTCATTTTTTACTTCATTATTCTTAGTTTCAACATTATTAGCAGAAGAAACAAAAACAGTAGCACTAGTAGAAGCAATACTAGAAGAAGAGAAATCATACCCTAAACCTGTTCAATAAGAAGCAGATTTCTGAATATTGAGCATCTCGTCAAGCTTTGCACTTGAATTCCTCTCCAATTGAGCTCTGACTTGAAACAGCTTCGCTTCAAGTTTATTGGTCTTCTCAACCAAGAAATTGTTCTCAAATCTTAGTGCTCCAATAGTCTGAATGGCTTCATCAAACTTTATGGAAAGCTCTTCTCATTCCAGCTCTACATCACTAAGCTTCATGCTAGCGGTCAACCTATACATCTTCTCATGCTTTTCTAAGACCTTATACAATTTTGCATAGGCTGTGTGGATGTCATCTTGTTTATCCATCTTCTTAAACTTGGACTCCACCAATTCCTTTTCTTCATCCACATCTTCAACAATCCCTTTAGTAGGATTGACAGTGGCAGTGAAGGCATTCAAGATTTTTTCATCCTCATTATTGGAATCATCTTCAGGCTCAGTGTCAGTCAATGTAGCAGCAAGAGCCTTGCTCTTCCCAATGGTCTTGAGATACGTGGGGCACTCTTGTTTCATGTGACCGAAGTTTTTGACACCCAAAGTACTTTGGTCCTAAAGGAACAGTGACCGCCATCCCTAGCATCCTTCTTCCCTTTATCTTGACTCTTGAACTAAGAAGAACTGGATTGCCTACAATCCTTGTCGAAGCCCTTCCCATTGGCATTCTTCATGAACTTCTTGAATTACCTGGTGATGTAGGATTTCATCTTAGAATCTTCATCATCTGAAGACTCATCCGTGTCACTACTCTTGGCCTTCAATACCATGCTCTTGCTCTTACCCGACTTACCAATTCTTGTTAAACCTAACTCATAGGTCTGTAGATTACCAACCAGCTCTATCAAAAGAATCTTGTCAATGTCCTTTGATTCCTCGATCTCGGTGATCTTGGCATGGAATCTCTTAAGTAGAGATCTGAGCACCTTTCTCACAATCTTGGGTTCAAGAATGGTTTCCCAATATTGAAAGCTGAGTTTACTATGTCCTTGAGCTTAGCATAGAACTCATCAAACGACTTATCCTCCTCCATCTTGATTTCTTCAAAGCTTATAGTGAGTCTCTGAAGCTTTGAATCCTTGACAGCCTTGGTTCTCTCATAGGTTGTTTGGAGAATGGTCCATGCCTCCTTAGTAGTTTCAGTTGAGGATATCTTCTTGAACTCCTTATTAGTGACCTAACTGAATAAGGCATTCAATGCTCTGTTGTTGAAGTTTGCTGCCTTGATCTTGGCATCATCCCAATCGGCAGGCACTTCCTTTGCCTTGGTGCAGCCTATCTTAACGGCTTGCCACACTTTCTCCTCCAAAGACTGCAAGAAAGCTCTCATGCGTACTTTCCAGTATGCATAGTTAGTGCCATCAAACAAAGGAGGTATAATTAAAAACTATCCTCTATCCACGACAAATAAGGGTCAATGGATTAACACAGCAAATATTAAAACCTAATCAGAGTGTGCCTGCTCTGATGGCACTTGATAGGCCAAATATGTATTGACTCCTTGTGATTAATCAATTGATTAATTAGCCAAGTTTATTAATTAATCAAATTAACATACAAAGCACGTTGTAGCACAAAGAAATCACCAATTAAACTAAATGCAGCAAAAAATAAATTAACACGGTGATTTGTTTACAAATGAGGAAAACTAACACGGCAAAAACTCTACCGGGTGATTTTAATCTTACCACTCCTGAGAATCCACTATTATTAAAACTAGCATTTAACCCGCGCAATGCGCGGGGTACATTTTACATTTAAAATGCCATCAATTTGACATAACTATACAATAAATACAACAGTCAGTATGTTTATTAAAGGCTTTGTTTTAATAATACCAGTCAATTCAAAAAACAAAAATGACACTTGTGGGATATAGAGTTCGGTTTAATAACATTGTCAAAAGTCCAAAATTCCCCATTGCAAAAAATAAAGTCTAAGAACTCATAGCCCAAAAAACATTTAGTGAGCTAAGCCATATTCTAGCCTTGATGAACTGTAAGTGCCAGCTCTGTTTCACTTGGATGAATTGGGCCATCATCATTCACCTGTAAAAACTATAGCACAATAGCACTTGGAAAAAAAAAATGATGACAAATACATATCTTCTCACATGCATTATTTTTTTATTTTGTCCATCTTGAACATTCTGCAAAGGTATACACAATAAGAGCAAAATGGATTCTTTGGTGTGCTAAATGGATGATTGTTGTCCACGTTTAATTGTAACCTCTAAAATGATAGAAGCTAATACAACCTTTTGAGCTCCACATTTCAAAAATTATTTTCTTTAGTGGAAGTGCACTTCTATTCATAATTCACTCAAACTATTTTTGCTAATCTATAACAATCACGAAAACTAAGGAGAACGTATTCAATAATAATATAAGGTAAAATTCCAATGTATAAAAACAAAGAAACAATATTTTAATATCTATTGAAAGAAACACTCTAAATTAAATCTATGAAAAGTTGAAAACCACAAAAGAACCTAAAACAAAATTGGAAAAGAAAAACAAATTCATATTTTTTCTCTGCCAAGTTACACTCTGCTCAATCTTTTGTAGTCTAAATTCTAAGAATGCATCTTATAATCCAAGCCACCAAATCTCCTCCATGGAAGTTTCAAGCGTGTAATGGTCAAAAGCACTATAGTGTCAAGAAATTTTTTACTAAACTAATGTCCAAAGTTGAAGCACATACATGCTGGAGGAATTGCATCTAAAATCTCATCTTTAACAAATTTAAACACATCAAGTAGTATGGATATTTTCTGTTTCTTAACTTTTTACATCAGAGAACAAAGGTAAAATTCCTTCATTTCATCAAGTATAGACATTTCCTTCACTTCAAATAGACTGTTATTTTTGGTTTAATTTCTTGGTTCTTTTTTTTTAGGCAGGGGAAAAAACTTCTTAGCGTATGAACGATTCAACATAGTTCTCCAAATTTACCTAAGACACTATACACACCATGTCCTCTATTCTTTAGTTTATTTCTTTCTTTTTGACCCTTTCCCACAAAAAATAAAAAATTTAGAATGCATAATAGAAAGAAGAACCCATATCCATTTTTGAACAAACAACATTAAAAAGAAATTTCTCAGGTGGTACAAACTACTTTCTATTCTTCCCAAATATCACTTAAATTAACATATCAAGAAATTGGGTTTTATTAAATACTCCAGTATGTAAATAAATAAAAATTCAAAACTCATTCAATAATTAATTATTTTTATTCATATACCAAAGCAACAATACCTGAATCATCTTTTAAAATATATGCCTTTTCCTGTTCTTCATGAGCAAAATTCCAACAATGCAAAATAACTACCAGAAGTAATAATCTCATATCATAACATCAATAGAAAGAGGGTAAACCCATAATTATACAGTCTAAACTTTTAGATCTTAAACCATCCAAGTTGAAATTTGGCATATTCATGAATTATTAAGTTTCATACTTGACAGGGAAAACTCAGCAAATTTGAATTTCAACAAAAAGTGAAAGGGTAAGAAGGTTTTTTAAAATGGCAGGAAATAATCATACCACCATGTTAAATAAATAATCCCTTGATATGAAGTAACACAATTTTTTAACAAAATCTTTGCTATTTCTTTATTTGTTCCTACTTCCAATTTCACTTTGAAAAAAAATTGTCAATAAGTCTAAACTCACCTTTGCTGAACCTTGACAAACAAACATTTATCACCATCAAGACTTCTACCAACTTAAGCAAATATGAAGCACAAAACTTTTCCCATATATTTTTATTTTAACAGAAAAACACATAAAACTAACAAAGCATATTTGAAAGCAATCCAGTATGTATTCAATCTCTCAACAATCATCTCCTTTTGGCCAAAACAAAATTTTTTTCCTAAACTCTCAACAAATAGAAGTCATGAAAAATAAACATTACCACTATGCATGATAAAGCGATACGTATATTTACCACTGCAAATAAACATTACCACTATTTGGATTGTATTTGATTCTACTTGGGATTTACAATTTTTTTGCAAATAATTTTTAGGGATTTGGGAATGTCTTTTCTATTAATGCACTCCAATTTGGTAAGTGCATTTCTTATATTCATTTCTCAAAAAATAGTTTTGTTAACTCTCACAGTTAGTCTCAAATGAGACTCAAAATGGATGACACCTAGTCACACCATACTAAACTGAAAGTTCAAAAACGTGTATAAACACCTTTGAATGTTTAGACCCCTAAATAACAACTTAACCAATTCAAGCAATATGTCAAACAACTAGTGTGCGGAAACTTATCATAAGCTATAATATGGAATTAGTAAAAACTATCTAAGCCGAAACAAAACACAATCCACAGTAGATAATAAAAAGGCAAAGATTGAGAGGAAGGAAGATGCAAACACAAAGACAACACGCGATGTGTTATCGAAGAGGAAACCAAAGCCCTCGGTGTAAAACCTCTCCACCGCCCTCCAAGCGGTAAATAATCCACTAGAAAATACAGTTGGGATACATGGACAGCAATAGACCCTCCAAGCCTAATCTACCCAGTGCACCTAAGCCCTCCAAGCTTCTTGCTCCAACGAGGTTGTGCAAACCTTTTTCTTTTCTAGCTTCTCGGATTCCGCTACTAGACCGTAGTATCAACCAATGAAGATTGGTTCTTTCCTAATTGCTTCCCAGAAATCCAAACAGCTCTCTCACAGTAATGATAATGGTGAGAATCAGGTTTGGTATAATGCCTCTCAAAGATTTGACAATGGAGAGGAAGAGAGTTGAGGAATTTGAAGAGACTCTAATGTATAGATTGTGGGTGAATCAATCTTGTTTTTCTTTAAGGTTTCTCTCTCAAAATTCTCTCTGGAAGCTCTCTTACAATTGTGGGTAAAAGAGGTATTTATACTGGAGTGGAAGAGGAATATGAAACGTCAAGTTTTACAAAACAGGGGTGGCTCGCGGCTTGACCTCGCGGCTTGACTAATTCGCGAGATCCAGTCGCGAGATAACCGTATGGCCAGTTGTCCTGTTTTGTCCTGTAGTGCTCCAGCTTGCATAACTGTTCACCTTCCAGCATGCTTGGCACGTGTACTGCGTCTGGCGGCTTGCAGCCGCGAGTCACCCGCGAGGCCCAGCCGTGAGTCTCTGTTTTCTTGCACACTCTTAAGCAATCTTCACTCTATCTCACTCACTACCCTTACATCAAACCCACCTAAATACAGGGTTACTAATTGCTGAATTACAAGCAAATTTGGCACGGAATAAAGCCAATTATATGGTTGAATAAATTCAACCTTACAATCTCCCCCTTTGGCTATTCCGTGACAAAACCCTAAAACAGACTCTAGACTTAACATGTGAGTTGGGAACAGTTGAACAAAACTCACTCACACCTAACTCTAGAAGCTGTGAAGCACTTGAATTATATGAACATAATACTCCTGAAACACAACAATACACCATGATCATTGTAAGCAAAAAATCATAAAATGCATATGAAACAGGCAATATGTGATCAAGCAAAGATGGAGTTAAGAGACAAACCATGGCTTGATCAACCAAGTGAACACCACAAGGTAGTGATCACAGTGCTCATTCACACTTGGAATGAACACAAGGACATACAAGTTAACAAGTCCAAGGCAAGACACTTGTATGTTTAACACTCAACCAATGCATACTACACAAGGTTTATGCATCTAGGAACAATCCTACAAGGGCACAAGAGTGACAGTACATAAATCAAAATGCAAGACATTTAGATTAAAGTACTGATTTCAACATAGCATAAAGGCTGCATTAAGCAAGGTACATACTATAAAGCCTACAAATTATGCATAAAACATTAACCCTAAAAGCTTACAAAAGCACATGGGTACAAACACAAAACATCCTGAATAATATCATCAAAATATATAAAAGATTAAACCAAGAGTATAAGTTATGAGTTAGAAACAACTATACACTAAAAACACAGTGTATCAAACCCATAAAAACACTAAAAGTCCAACAAACATAAACCTAAACCTATAAGTTTAGAGGATTAGACTTAAAACAAAAGTATGACAAAAGTATGTGTGTACTCCCCCTATCACTATGCACACTTCCCTTTGAACTTTCTCCCCCTTACTGAATGCTCTCCCCCTTTTTGGCACGAATAGCTAAAGACTCTCGTCCAACTTTTGTTGAATAGCATCTAGCTGATTCTCTATAGTCTCAAGACGCATTTGGACATGGTTGTTTGTGGAGTAGAGAAGTGCCACAATCTCATCAATGCGTTTCTGAATATGCTCAAGTACACTGCCGACTCTATCAGTAGGAGGAGCAGTCTGTGCTTGCAGAATACTAGCCTGTGAAGCTTCAGGAATAGCATGCGAAGTATATGTGGTATGTGCAGGTGTTTCTGATTCAGGAGCAGATGGAGTAACTGGAGAGATGTGAGCACTCCTTGGTGTTTTAGAGGAGTGACTTCTGCTAGCTTGAAGAGTGAACATGGAAATAGGACACTGACGGGTCAACATTTTTCCATCTGCAGGAAGAACAATGCCTTCACGAAGAATGAGCTTCATGATGAGACTGCAAAATGGAATAATTCCTCGAGCTGCAGTTCGAACTACGGTCTTCCTCAAGGTGTAGTAGATGTGAGCACATATATCAATGGGGGCTCCTGTAATAAGGTCACAAAGGAATAGAGCTCTCCCAAGATTGATGAATGTAGTGTTGGACAGTGGGTAGAGATTAGTGAACATGATCAACTTCAGTGTGGTCAGCTCTGGTGCAAACTTTGTGGTGCTGATGGATGTTCCTGCACTGGATACTTCATGATCGGATCCTAGGATTTGTAGAATTTCTTCAACCTTTGGAGTTCGTTCATCGTAAGGAGTTAGATCCACATTCTGAGGTCTGGTGATGCTGAGAAGATTTGCGATGGAGTCTGTGGAAATGCCAAACTCTTTTCCTCTGACCTAAAAAATGAGTTGAACTCCAAGATTAGTTGCATTGGAGAAGCATTCTTTGACCAGCTCATCCATTGGATCATCAAAGTTCCCGAACAAGTTTGCCCAATCTCGTTTCTCAAATATTCGAGGGATAAAAGTGGTCCCTAAGGTGTTAAACTCCACCACCTGTTCCACTATAGTAGTTGACTTGTCAAAAATGTTTGAGTAGACGTGTGAGGTAAGCGGAGTTCTGAACCTATCCTCATTGGGGTCTTGAGATGCTTGTGATGATAGTCGACTCCTTTTAGCAACTGGTGTTGCTGGATCGTCAGCAACAATGTCTTTACCCCTGGAAGATCGACGAGACATCTGCAAGAGAACAGGCCCATAGCAAAGAACCAACAACAGTACCACACAAGATAAATGTCAACAAGATTCAGTGCTAATAGAAGAAAAAAAAAATTCAATACATAAATACAAACTGAAGATAGTGCAGACCCAACCAAACTTCCAACAATACAAAGGAACATAAAATGACAGGTGCAGCAAAATGGTGATAGTGCACAAAGGCATAGAGAGACAAAACAACTAACAAAACTGTCAATGAGACAGGTTACTATGACCATGATATGCAAATAGATACAGCATTCGAACATTAAGAACAGATATCATAAAACACTCCACAAGAGATATGAACATGGGAAAATATTTCAAAACGAAGTAACAAAGCATCCAAACTAGAGCACATGGTTGAGAGACACACATTATGTTATCATAAAAACTCAGTAGCCCAATACCGAAATCCAACATCAACACTCAAGCAAGTGAAATGAGCAAGTCAAATAAATACCAAACCCATTTAATAGAAAGTTTTTAGACTCAACAACAGGCAAATATCAGAACAATGAAAAAGCACAATGTGACCACTTAACATGAAAACAGATGAGAACAATAACAAACATAACAAGCCATACCCATCAACACAAAGAGAGAAATGTTTCGAACACAATATCAATCCAAACGGTAATAGAAATATCCATGAAATAGGGAAAATGAGATTGAGAAAGCAAAACCCATACCTTTTCTTGATGATTTGGATAAAAAATGAAGCACCAATGAATTTGAAAATGGATTCACGGAGTGTTTGGGAAGGAGATAGTTTAGAAAGAAGATGAACAGTCACAAATGTTCGAGGGAAAACTGAAAAAGATTTAAAAACTGCTCCTATTTCTGCCAAACACGCGTTTTTCGCGACTTGATTAAGTCGCCACACAGTCGCCAGTTCAAGCCGCCAAAACACTTAAGGAAAAAAATTTGAAAAATTTTTCTAAGTGTTTTTCGCGATTGGAAGGTATACCTACGAGTGAGTCACGAGATAAGCCGAAAATCTCTGAGTAAACCTCGCGATTGGACCTTCCACTCGCGAACAAGTTGCCAAAAATGACCTGCGAAGACGTGACTGAGGCTCGCGACTTTACATACCCGCGACTAAGCCGCCAAAACAGGGCAAAACTGGATTTTTGAAATTTTCAGATTTCTCAAACAAAATACTTTCCAAAAACACCTAAAACACTCAAAAATCTTTTTGTGCTTGAATTAACAAAGATTGAGCATGTGAAAATACATTTCACCAAGTACAATCACACAAATAAATATGGCATTTATTGAACATAAACTTGTGTGTTGTGTGTGGATATCAACAATGAGATAGTCCTTAGTCTAAAGTGAAGTTTCAATGATCAATTCAACCAAGACATACACAATTAGTACTAGATCATGTGACCCATCTCAATTATAGAAATATGTATATATGACCTCCCACAAAACTTGATAACATAACTTGGAGCTTTACATTTAACTCCACTTTCAATCATAACATTTGATCTTTTTGAGGCAATCACCTCTCATTGTGAGAGTGATATTTAACATTTCACTTTAATGAACAAGCCTTTGGCCTTTTGAATAAACATTTTCTTTAATATAAAGTCGCTTACCCTTTTTCCTAGTCGAATACTAGAATGTGCGACAGGCTTTTGCAGCTTAATATCTCTTTTCATTTGGAGATTTACATTTGGTGAGCTCTTTTTAGCAAAAACAAAAATAAATAGTGGGAAGATATATAGACACAAGTCTATACATGTCTCAAGATCAACATAACCATTCACTAATCATTCATGACAAGTTTGAAGATCTATTTACAACAATCACATAGATTTCAAGATTTTTCCCACAGTGATATGAGTGCAAGAAAACAAGCAATGCCCGAAAATGCACAAAGCCATTAGCATAAAGGTACAAGGCAAAACAAGTTTTGAGACAAAAGCTTAACGAAGTCAATCAAGCTTTTTGATTTTCTAATTTTTATGTGATTTTTGGATTTTTGACACTAGAAACAAAAAGATTGATAAAACAAAAAAAATATGCACAAGTAGACAAGCAGACAACCAACAGCAAAAACAGTAAGCAAACAAACAAACATCGTAACAAAGCATAGGAAGTATTAATGCATGGACATGTTGTAATGCTTATGCATAAGTACCCTTTTTCACCCACACGTCACTTGCGTTTGGGGTGATTTCCTTATAGGATTGGGTACGAGAGTTAGGGCTTTCAAACCTTCGTGAGAAGCTTTCCAAACAGTTGGTGAATGCACCGATCATCTTCATCACGTTTATCATTCTAGGATCACCATTCTGATCTCTAGATTGATCACCTGCCCAATCTCTTCTATCATTTCTTGGTCCTCCTAACCTTTTAGGAGTTACACTATTCTTTGCTCTCAACTTTTGGCAATTTGGTTGAGTATGCCCTTGAAGTCCGCAATAATGACACACATAAGTTGCTCTAGGACCTCTTTGTGGTCGTGGGTGTGACTTGGCACGAGATTCAGACCTGCCCACAGATTGATTACGGGGATTCAACATCCGTTGGTTCACCACATTCTTCTTCTCCTCCATCTTAAGCTTATCTTCATTAAGGTCAACTACAACTGGATCTTTGGCCTTTAAAAACTTCACTTCTTTAGTGACATTTCCAGATGAACTACTTCCTCCGGTATATCCCAATCCGGATTTGTCTGAAAAGCTCTTTTGAGATGAGATAACATCATCTAGCTTTTTGGTGGTGACTCTCTCTATTTTAGCATTTGCTTGCACAACCTCATTCTCAAGAAATCTCACTTTTGTGTAAGTTTCGGACAGCTCACCATTCAGTGTTTCTATCTCACATTTGGCCTCCCTATATCGGATTAGGAGACTTTTGTAGTCCTCCTCTGCTTTCTTCATTTTTCTCACAGCAGTCTTGGCCACCCTTGTGTACTCACCCGACTTCTCCAAGAGTGAGATATAATTCTCTTGAAGATTTACTGTGCTTTCATCTTCTTCAGCATCTGATTCTTCAACAATTCCTAGTGATTCATCATCACTATGTTCTCCAAGGTCTCGTACAAGTAGATTCAACTCATCTGAAGACTCAACATAAGCAATAGTCATAAAAGCTGAATAGTTCCCCTCTCCATCACAGCTTTCTTCAGATTCTGAGTCAGATGAATCCGAGTCACTCAATGTCGTGGCATACACTTTGCCTTTCGATTTCAAATAATTTGGACATTCCTTCTTAAAGTGTCCATGTCCGTTACATTCGAAGCAAGTGACACCTTGTGTAGGTTGGGATTCTTTTCCATCTTTCTTTTTGAATTCCCTTTTCTCCTTTCCAGAACTTTGGAATTTTCTTTTATCATCAAATTTGCCATTATTTTTGAATTTCAAGAACTTTCTGAAATTTTTGACAAGGTATGCAACATCTTTGTCAACTACATCTTCTCCCGATGAGTCTTGATCTTCCACCTTCTCATTAATGGTCTTAAGAGTAAGAGATTTACTCTTCCTTTGATTGGGCAGCGACATCTCATAAGTCTGCAGAGAACCAACCAACTCCTGTACTTTGATGTCATCAAGGTCCTTGCTCTCTTCAATCGTTGTCACTTTAGCACGAAAACTTTCCGGCAATGATCGAAGGATCTTCCTTACAATTTTTGAATCCTCCGTTTTCTCCCCCAAGTTGAATTTGCTGACAACCACCTCATTTAGCTTCCCATAGAAAGAGTCAAAAGACTCATCCTCACTCATTTTGAGCTCCTCAAACCGAGTGGTCAGCATTTGCAACTTGGTGTCTTTCACTTTCTTCGTGCCTTCATAGGTGGTTTCCAAAATCTCCCATGCTTCTTTGGCAACGGTAATGTGAGAAATCCTGTGAAATTCATCTGGAGACACACCACAGAAAATAGCATTGAGTGCTTTACTGTTAGCATTAGATGCAGCAAGTGCTGCCTTATCCCATGTGGATTTGGCTGCCTCAGGTCTGGTCCAACCAATCTCAACAGCATCCCAAACAGATTCATCAATAGAACACAGAAAAGCTCTCATGCGAACCTTCCAAAAAGCATAATTACTACCATCAAAATATGGAGGTGCATTCAGGGATTGAGACCGATCCATCTCAAAAGGGAGTCAAGGATCACACAATGGTAATGAAACCAATAGCAGTGTACCCACTCTGATACCAATTGAAAGTTCAAAAACGTGTATAAACACCTTTGAACGTTTAGACCTCCAAATAACAACTTAACCAATTCAAGCAATATGTCAAACAACTAGTGTGTGGAAACTTAACATAAGCTATAATATGGAATTGGTAAAAACTATCTAAGCCGAAACAAAACACAATCCACAGCAGATAATAAAAAGGAAAAGATTGAGAGGAAGGAAGATGCAAACACAAAGACAACACGCGATGTGTTATCGAAGAGGAAACCAAAGCCCTCGGCGTAAAACCTCTCTGCCGCCCTCCAAGCGGTAAACAATCCACTAGAAAATACAGTTAGGATATATGGACAGCAATAGACCCTCCAAGCCTAATCTACCCAGTGCACCTAAACTCTCCAAGCTTCTTACTCCAACGAGGTTGCGCCGAACCTTTTTCTTTTCTAGCTTCTCGGATTCCGCTACTAGACCGTAGCATCAACCAATGAAGATTGGTTCCTTCCTAACTGCTTCCCAGAAATCCAAACAGCTCTCTCACAGTAATGATAATGGTGAGAATTAGGTTTGGTATAATGCCTCTCAAAGATTTGACAATGGAGAGGAAGAGAGTTGAGGAATTTGAAGAGACTCTAATGTATAGATTGTGGGTGAATCAATCTTGTTTTTCTTTAGGGTTTCTCTCTCAAAATTCTCTCTGGAAGCTCTCTTACAATCGTGGGTAAAAGGGGTATTTATACTGGAGTGGAAGAGGAATGTAAAACGTCAGGTTTTACAAAATAGGGGTGGCTCGCTACTTGACCTCGCGGCTTGACTAAGTCGCGAGATCCAGTCACGAGATAACCGTATGGCCAGTTGTCCTGTTTTGTCCTGTAGTGCTCCAGCTTGCATGACTGTTCATCTTCTAGCATGCTTGGCATGTGTGCTGCGTCTGGCGGCTTGCAGCCGCGAGTCACCTGCGAGGCCCAGCCGCGAGTCTCTGTTTTCTTGCACACTCTTGAGCAATCTTCACTCTATCTCACTCACTACCCTTACATCAAACCCACCTAAATACAAGGTTACTAATTGCTGAATTACAAGCAAATTTGACACGGAATAAAGCCAATTAGATGGTTGAATAAATTCAACCTTACATAAACCACATCCATTATAGCAAAGTAGGCACATAAGGTATATAGAGTCAATCCTCTTAAGAGTAAGGATTATACACAGTTGTGATGCATGATTAGAATACAATCTAATCACAACATATCATGAAGAGAATACAAATCCTGCTCACATAATCATGATGCCACATTTGAAGAGGCATTTTTTTTTTTCATTTTTTGTATGATACCTAAGATTGTACCATGGGTAATAAATTGGGAAAAAAAATGAATTCAACAAACTATTAAAAAGGTCATACCCATTGTTTGAAGTTAATACCTGATTCTTCAAAAGAATGATAGATTGAACAAATTGAAAAGCATACCCCAAAGAGATCCATGTTACTTCTTCTAAAAGACCTAGAAAAGGAAAAAACCCAATTAACTATTGCTCTGTTTTGATCTTTAAAGTATCCAAAATAGACTGGAACTCACTTAAGGACTTTCATTCCATTCATCTGAGTTTTAACCGGACACCATAAATAGATAGCCACACATCAATTTAACCAAATACCCAAAACAAAACAAAAATAAAATAAAATAAAATAATAATAATAATAATAACTCAAACATCTTAATCAGAAATATAACCCAAAAAGTCAAATTAAAAACAATCCAGCCAAATTATTAAAACCTGATCTAATATAATGTATAAACTGAAAAGCAAAGAGAAAAACTAACCGGTACCAGTTCCGAAAGGACATAGACTTTGAGAGGAAGTAGGCCTTTATGTGAATTCTAATCTTGAGAGAAATTGAGATAGACCGAATCTCTCTCTCTATTGTTCTCTTTCTCGGTTCTCCTTGTATTTCTGCAACATATCTCTCTCTCTCAACCATATTTTGGCAGAAAAACCTAAAATAAGTATCAATGCAACATTTTTGGAAAGGGAAAGGATGGTGGTGGGGAAACTAATGGTGATGGCCAACCTTAGATATTTCTCTCTTCGCCGGTAAGAAGTTCTAGAAAAATTCAATGCGTACCTTCTGTAAATAGAGGATTGTTTTTGCTATTCGGTGTATGGTTTCGACGAAATCTGCTCTCTTTCCCCACACAATGGACTGCCTTAGATATTTCTGCGTTTCAAAGCCATCGGCCAAACTAATCAAAACCAGGATTCATCAATACCCACTTCAAGCGCTCCATCAACAGCGACACTCTTGACCGCTATCAGTGATGAAATCGAATGAATATTTGCTCATTAGAGGATAGTGTGGATTTTCTTTGCAACGAAGAAGTGATAGAGTTAGACGCACTACTCTGTTATAAATATGTGCTCTGGAATGGTTTTTTTTTTTTTAACGGAGGTTTTTTCTTTTATCAGATTGAATGGAGGCTTCATCGCCTCATCACCTCTCTCTCTCTCTCTCTCTCTCTCTATTTCTATCCTTGTGTGCGTAGTATTTTAACCGGTTAATTTTTATTATTTATAGAGAAGCTTTTAAACGGTGCTACAGTATTGCAAAACAACATAATTTATCACATTTAGCATTTAACTTATACGTGTCAGAATTTTAAGGGGTTATTTTTCCTAACGTGACAACACCTCCTTAAAGGCTTCTGCTATTATATATAGTATTAGATAAGCGGTTACAAGTAAATGAATCCCAATACCTTATACCAACCTACACTTGAACCTTTACCCCAATACCTAATTGGACTTGTTTTGTAGTGACAATCTCTCATTTTGACGCACGGCTCCTAGTACATGACTAACCAATTGTGCGGATCCCAATACGCGACTTCAATTACTAACTAAAGAAGGTTGTTGGATGCAAAGTTCTTCATTTCATCTAGATGAAGATTGAGAAACTCCTTGGTTACAAAACCCTATAATGCACAAACACAGCAGCTTCTACTCAAGAAAGATGAACTAGGGCAAATTCTGTCTCTGGTCACAATTTGCTTGAACAGACTTTGTTCAACACTTGTGCAACTTGTGTCACCTTCGATGGTCCTTAAAATAATCATTTTATATGTCTAGGGTTGTGAGAAAAGAAATTCCAAACACATAATCACAGATTAGAGTCAAAACAGAACTGAAACTCTGTTTTTCATAAACCTCAAGATAGCTATCTGTTGAGTTGTTATTGAGCCACGTGGCTAGAACAGCTCTTAAAGCTTGATAGATGCTAGCTGTCGAGTTTTAATGACAGACACTTTCTTAACTTCAATCTTGAACAGACTTGCATGGCTTTAACATTTGATCTTGAAACAAGGTTTCTTAAAGTATTAAACACATTCTAGATCTACCCAAATACAAGTAAAGTGCGTTTTGTTAAAGGATTAGTCAATTACATAAAATAGTGACATATGTTCCTAACATGTGAAACACATACGTCCTAACACCAGGACCTGACTTGCAAAATTATGAACTACAATGCCAATTCCTACCTCTTTGCTTTCATTAAAAATTGCGCCATCAAATTTTAATTTATATTCACCTGGTTTTGGAGGCTACCACCTGCTATTTCTTGTTGGATTTCTAGGCTTGCATTTGCACAGTGAGTCTCGGCTAGCATAGAACAGTTCCAAGTAAGTTTTGGCTGTGTCTCTAATCTTGTCCAGCGGTACAACTTGATCCTTGAGTCTGGTTTTGTTTCAGTGGACCCAGACATGCCAGGCGGAGACAGCAAACAACTCTGCCTTACCAGATTTTGATACCATTCAGTCAAACAGATCCAAGAAGTGTCCTTGCTCAGCTTCAAACTGATTGACCTAGCCAAAATTGACACACCAAACTTGTTTTATAGCTTCACAATCCCATAAAGCATGCTTCGTATCCTCATCACTTTTTCCACATCGTGGCACAGCGATTCTGAAATGATTTTTCCCCTTAATAGATTTGTTTTGGTTGGTAAGCTATTTGTACAAGTCCTTCAAAGTGTGTGTTTGATCATCCCTGGCACATTAAGCTTCCAAATTGTTGACCATATACCTGATGTTGCTATCAAGTTTAAGAATGAAGCTTCCTCTCGTCTTGCATCCTCACAAATAGCTTTGTACCCTGACTTCACTGAGTACACTCCATCTTTTTCCAATGACCAATACAAAAAATCCGATTGGGGAGATACAACTAATGGAATAGGTTTTATTTGTTATGCTTTAAATGGGATGAAACAAGAGTTAATCACCTACTCATTCCACTGACCAAAGTTCTACTCAATCAGATTATCCACTCTAGCCTCATTGCTTAGTGCCATGGGGGATGAGATGATTTTTCCTCCATTTGTTTCAGGCAGCTACCTATCTTTGAAGATTCTAATCGAATTTCCATCACCCACTCTCCATTTTGCACCCATGGAGATAACTTCTCTTGCCATCAAAATGCTTTTCCACACAAATGAACCCGCAGATTGTTTGGCGTAAAAAATGGTATCATTTGGAAAGTATTTTAACTTAAAGACACGATAAAACAAAGAATTTTTATAATGAATAAGTCTCCATACCTGCTTGGCCAGCATTGCATAATTAAACTTTGCTAACTCTTTAAAACCCATCACTCCTTCTTTCTTTGGTTTGAAAAGTGTCTCTCAATTTTTCCAATGGATCTTCCTGCATTCACCATGTTGTAACCAAAAAATTTCCAAATCAACATCTCAATGTCCTTGTAAAGACCCAATGGGAGTTTGAATCAGCCCATTGCAAAAGTGGGTATAGCTTGCATTACTGCCTTTAGGAGCACTTCTTTCCCTGCTTGAGATAAGAGTTTTTCCTTCCACCCTTGTAGTTTTTCCCAAACTCTATCTTTTATATAGTTTAAACTTGCTCTCTTATTATTCCTCACCATTGTAGGTAGCCCCAAGTACTTCTCATATTGCTTTATCTCCGAGACACAAAGAAGATTTTTATTGAGTTTTTTGTTGACTCGGTCATTGATTTGCTAAAAAATAGTGCTGCCTTCTTTGTATTTATTTGCTAGCCCAAAGCTTTTTCATAAGACTTCAAAATACTTTGGGTGGTGTTTACCTCTTCCAATTTTGCTCGACAAAATAAGAGGCTGTCATTTGCAAAAAACAGGTGAGAAATTTTTGGTCCTCACCTAAAAAGAGACTAACCCCAAATATTCCCTTCATTTACAGCATTATTTATCAAAACCATTCAGACCTTCAAAACATAAAAGAAAAAGGTAAGGATATAGAGGATCCAATTGTCTCAACCCCCTTGTTGGTACAACGTTACCCCTTGGTTCCCCATTTACCATAATAGAGAAAGAGACCAAGCTAATACATTCATACACCCATCCAATCCATTTTTCATGAAACTCCATATTATAAGCCTTACTCATGTCTAACTTCATAGCCATAAACCCTGTTATTCCCGTCTTTTTTGATTTCATATGGTGTAAAGTTTCCAAAGCTATTAAAATATTATCTGAGACAACTTTGTCAGCCTGGAAGGCACTTTGAAACTCAAAAATAATTAGAGGCAATAATTTTTTCAACCTATCTGCTAGCACCTTTGAAATAATTTTATACAAGATATTACAAAGAGCTATAGGTCTAAAATTAGAAACTTTCTTAGGACATTTAACTTTGGGAATAAGAGTAATATAGGTATGGTTCAAACCTGTAAAGATTTTCCCAATGTTCAAACAGTGCAAGACTACATCAATCACATCATCTCCAATATTTTGCTAATAATGTTGGTAAAAAATTGGTGACATTCTATCCAGTCCCAATGCTTTCAATGGTGCCATCTGATTTAGAGCTAATTCAACTTCAGCTCTTGTAAAATCCCCAGTGACCTCCTTGTTCATTTCTTCCGTTACTACCCACCCAATATGTTGTGTCACACCATTTATCTCACTCGAGTTTGAGGAGGTAAATAGTTGCTAGTAGTGGTTTTCTAATAGACCCGCCACCCTATCATCTCCCATGCACATCACACCCCTTGAGTCCTTTAAACCCAAGATACTATTTCTCCTAAATCGTTGGGAGGCTTTATTGCAGAAATAGCTTGATTTTTATCTCCTAAATCGAATTTTTACTCTTTTAAAGGACTTGTCAATAAAATTACCTTAATTTATATGCAACGCTGATTATCTGAGTGCAAGTTCTTATTGGTTTTTATCTAGACTCACAATTAACATCAATTTTTTATTTACCAATAATACTCACCACATCAGCAGTTTATAAAAAATTTTGTAAAAATGTTTGTATCTTTATCATTGTTTTAGTATATATGTAGTTACTCAAATCTTTCCACGGTGGAGGAATGCCATTAAAGAGGTCGAATCAATTTCTCTCTTTTCTCTCTACAATTCACAATCTCAAAAATAAATTCGGAAAAAAAGTTTAACTCCTATTCATAAGCAAAATTTATAAAAGTTCGTCATGCTATACTACCTTTCTGAAAGAAAGATTAATAGCAAGGATAACATCAAAATTCATTTTTAATTGGTTTCTTCTTAACTACGAAAGAATGTTAAGGTTTTAACATTTGATTGGCTTCTTCTTAACTACGAAAGAATGTTAAGGTTTTAACAAAGGACCCCAATTAAAAAACCAATTCTATTTTAATTGTTATTATTTTAATACTTAAGAAAGTTGGCATGAATTACATTCAGAATCGATGACAAATAAATTCTGATGCAGTAGTCATTAACTACATTGTAATTCAAATATTGAATGGCCCATTTTAATATGATATATATGTTAAATATTTAGTTCTTAAAGGTATTGAGAAATATAGAAGGGTTAAAAAGTTCTACAAGGTGAAAATGCATGTCTGAATGTCTGAATGTGTGTAGGTATCGGTGTTGGCCTTTTAGTCTTGCTTGTGGGAGGTTCTTGGATATATTAGGGACTGAAAAAAAGAAAGCTTATCCAGCTAAAATAAAAATTCTTCGAAACTATCTAATTATCAAGGTTCTGTGGAGACAGCCAAAATTTATAGTGCAGAAGAGCTTGAAAAGGCCACCAACAACTATAATGAGAGCAGAGTCCTAGGACAAGGAGGTTATGGTACAGTTTATAGAGGAATATTACCAGATAACAAAGAGATTGCTATTAAGAAGTCCAAAATTGGTAGTCAGCGCCAGGTTGAACAATTCATAAATGAGATCACTGTGCTTACTCAAATTATCCATCGGAATGTTGTTAAGCTATTAGGTTGTTGTTTGGAAATAGAAGTACCCTTACTAGTTTATGAATTCATCACAAACGAGACTCTTTATGACCATATTCATGATAAAGGGGTCATTCTTCCTTTCATGGGAAAAGCGTTTGAAAATTGCAGCAAAAACTGCAGGAGCACTTGCATACTTGCATTCTGCAACTTCTGTGCCGATCATACATAGAGATGCTAAAATTGCAAATATATTATTAGATGATAACTTCACAGCAAAAGTGTCTGACTTTGGAGCTTCCAGGTTAATTCCTCATGATCAAACAGAATTAAACACATTGGTGCAAGGAACTTTCGGGTACATGGACCCAGAATACTTCCATACTAGCTAGTCAACTAACAGAAAAAAGTGATGTTTATAGCTTTGGTGTTGTTTTGGTAGAGCTTCTGACTGGTAGGATGGCACTTTCTTTCAATATGCCTGAAAGTGACAGAAATCTAGCAAAGTACTTTGTTTTTGCAATAAATGATGATCGCCTATTTCAAATTCTTGAGGATCACATTGTCAATGAAGGTAATATTAAGCTACTAAAGGAAGTTGCTAATATTACAAAAAGTTGCTTAAGTCTGAGAGGCGAGGATAGACCTTCTATGAAGGAAGTGGCAATGGAACTGGAGGGCTTGGTTATCATGGAAAAACATCCTTGGGGAAATGCTAATGTCAATATAGAAGAGATTGAGAACTTGCTCAATGCACCTACACAATCATTCAACATTGATATTGGCACAAATTGTTCCAACAATACTACTACAGGGTTTGATAGCATGATAAACCAAGTATTGAAACCATTGGATGGCGGGAGATAATTGGTTAGTCCACCATAGTATACTTTCATCAATTGAGACTAAATGATAGAATTGGAGGTGCAATTGAACTTATGTATGACATTATATATTTGAATATGTAGATTGGCTCGTTTTGTGTATGACATTATACACATGTTGTAGAACAGATAAAATTTTGGCACATGGCCAAAGGAACATGTATTCTAAACAAAATGTCTTGGTGGTATTCTTCTTCTTTTTTTTTCTTTTTTTTTTTTAATTTCTTTTTTTTGACAATTTGATAATTAGGAGAGAGAAATTTGAATCTTGAATGTTTTTACTGAAAACATTAAGTACTAGTTGAGTTATAAAACTCCTGTTGTTTAGGTAGTCTTCAATATATCATCTAATTAAGCCATACTACTTGATATTCTACTTTCAGTGGTTGAGGTAGATTCCATTCAAGGCCCTGTATAGGTGAGCAATCATTTTGCCTATAGTTGTGATAGTGTAGAGAGATTTAAATATATGGCTTTAAATGTCTTACTAGTCTAGCTGTCTAGACTTAATTACCACAAAAAATAATCAAGATCTCAACAGAGATTGTGGAGACACATTCTGTGATCCAATGATTGAACTTTTTGCTGAAGCCAAGGTTGCACAAAACTAGCCTCAATTAGAAATCTCCATTTGACTCTATCAAAGGCCTTTTGGTGGTCTAACATAGTAGCTAGCATACCGTCCTTTAGGTTTCTCCTGCTGAAGCTATGAAGAATCTCTTGGAGCACTACTTCATTCTTTGTAAATTCACTCCCAGGGATACGTTCTAATTGATTAGGGGCAATTTGACTCCTTGGTCATATTACAATAAGCTTGATAATCATTTTATATACCACATTACACATGCTAAAATTCACTTGTAATTAGGCATATTTTAATCGTGTCTACTCCTAATCTGAACTTTATTACTTTCTCTACTTGAGGTTGCCTAGGCCTCCGTAATTCACATATGCCATATACTAGTAATTTTCAACTTACTGGTGTTAATTATAACTTACAAGATTACACGTGGTTTATGCCAATTATAATTATTAATGCTCCTATTGGTCAGAAAACACCGTGTCATTAGTCTCGATATTTTAATCTCAATATTAGAGTGGTTTCCATTTTGTTTCCAAGAGCACAGTTTAGTCTCGATCATAAGACCAATTTTGGCATTCACGTCAATACCAATTTGATATAATTTTTTATAGTGCAAGCAGGAGAATTTTTATCAAATGTGACAGCTAATATGAGAAATTGAGAGTTCGTCATTGTATATGTAATGATATTACACTATAAAATGAGCAAAGGTAAAGAGTCTTTCAAAGTGTAATCCAAGGGTTGGATCATGGATGGGTCACACTCGCTGACGAGGTCGGCCTTCCGTTTGAAGGTGATGGAAGAGCCGAAGAGATTTATGAGATATTGTCATATTGAGAGCAACTCCAGCTTAGAGCTAGTGACTCGGCTGGCTATAGCTAGGCCTGTACACGGTGCAGTGCGGCCAGTTATTGGAGGGTTTTTTGCACCACACCTATAAGGTGCGGTTTTCTCTTATGCTTGACCAGACCTCATCTATGAAGGGTTTGGCACAGGTCTACACAAGGTGCGGTGCACCATACCGGTTCGGAGTGGTTAGTTCAATTAGTTCCTCTATTTTCTTAGGAATCAAACACAACACAGATAACAACACAAACCCCATCATAATCATTCAAAAATTCAAATTTCCATAAAAAGAAAAGGAAACAAAGGAAAACACACAAATACAAACAAATTCACAATCTTTCTCTCAAAAATATTCAATTTCAAATCACAAAAAAACACCTTTAAAAAGCAAAAAATCTCAACCGAATCCATAAAAGATAAATCAAAACTATTGAAAATAAAACACATAAACAAACCTCAACGAAAGCTTTGTAAGGAGGAGCATAAAATTCAAAATCTTTTATAAAACTTCCTGAGAATAGCAAAAAGGAGAGAGGAAAAAGTGAAACTCCAAGAATTGTAGCTTCAAGAGGCATAATACGATGGCAGCAAGCAACGGTAGCGGAGGCAGAGAGTGAGGAGAGAGAAAGAGAGAGGTGTGGAGGAGACGTTTATGGGAGAGGGAGAGGCTAGGCGACTGATGAGAAAGTGAGAGCTGGGTATCTAATAATTTTAGGGTTTAAATTGAAACAGTGTAGTTTTTATTTTTATTTTTTTATTATTTTATTATTTTTTTTAAAGTTGATACCAAAACAATGGAGTTTTGAAACTGATATTAAAATTAATATCAGGCTCTAAACACGTCATTTTGGTATCAAATTAAAATTATATAAGAAAAGCCCTAATGTTCTTAACCCAACATCTCTAGCTCTCACTTTCTCTAGTGTCGTCCTCCTTTCTTCCTTGCCTCTCTCAAACCAACTCTCTTGCATTCATTTTTTTTTTTTTTTTTTTTTTGAGCAACTCTCTTGCATTCTTTCTACTAAAACACAATAGATCACACATATGTTAAATTATAGCATATATATATATATATATATATATTAAATTATAGCATATATATATATACACACACACACACACACACTCGATGTGGTGTGGTTTCTTGTTAAAGTGTAAAATAGCTGCCGATCGCCGCACCAGCCGTCGTCGGTATGCCTAAATCTCCTCTAACCACCACGTCAGACACCTACGATGAAGCTTTGTAATGGTCGGATCGGTTCAATACCAACCGACTGCATCGGTGCAGGTCAGATCCTGAACAGGCCTAGCTATAATTGATTGAATGCGGGCATGAACAGAAATTGCGAAAATTTATGGGGGCATTTTTGGCAACACATGACATTTCGTCAAAATGAGATTTATTTATTTATTCTTTTTTTTTTTTTTTGGTGAACAAATTGAGAAAATAAATTAAGTAAATACTTCCTATAAAAAGAAACACCAAAATCCAAAAACTTGGAAATGGTATGAAATCACACGTTTTCACAAAGTAATCCTTAAACAAAAGTACTAAACAAAACATAAAAAATAGGATGACACCTATGACAAAGCATTGCTGAAGTTGTTGCTTGTAGATTTGTGTTAGAATTATATATGTGGTTAAATAATAATGGTTTATGTCTCTTCTACACTACCTCTCATTTAAAATCTTAGATGTTAAGCTTCATTTATTAAATGGCAGTTTGAGCCCGCACATGAAGGAGATTGTTAGAATTATATGGTTAAATGATTAAATTTACTATTTCCCATTAAATGCTAAGTTTTTTTTCTTTTTTTTTGGAGATGGAAATCTATGCTTGCATTTTATTCAATGAACTGGAACATCAGCTAAAACATAATCAACAACATCTAATGGAACTAACTCCATCCAAACAAACAAAGGAAAAGACAGTCTTGCTCTCTAGACTAAGGCATGTGCAACAACATTTCCTTGCCTAACAATGTGAGAGAAAGAAAAACTCCATAAGGAGCTAACATGAGTTATAATATCTCTAGCTAAATGACCAAAAAAGATGAGGAAGACATAGTGCCCATTTGTAAAGCTTTTATCACAAGTTCTGAGTCACCTTCAAAATGCGCTTGTTGTAGTCCAAGTTCAATAGCAAAAATAACGACATGACTCGTCGCCAATGTTTCCAAGTGTTCCACTGTACATGGCTTCCTAATTTTTTCTACCAATGATGCCAGGTGATAGGCCAAAAATGTATTGACCCACTGTGATTAATTAATTGATTAATTAGCCAAGTTTATTAATTAATCAAATTAACATGCAAAGCGTATGGTAGCGCAAACAAATCACCAATTAAACTAAGTATGCATGGGAAAATAAATTAACACTGTGATTTGTTTATGAATGGGGAAAACGTACACGGCAAAAACCCCACCAGGTGATTTTAAGGTTACCACTCCCGAGAACCCACTATTATCAAAAAAAGCAATTACAAGTAAAGGAATCTCAGTACCTCATACCAACTTACAGTTGAATCCTTACCCCAATACCTAATTAGACTTGTTTTATAGTGACAATCTCTCCTTTTGATGCACCACTCTCAGTACGCAACTTCAATCACTAACTAGAGAAGTTTATTGGCTGCAAAGTTCTTCAGTTCATCCAGACGATGAAGATCGAGAAGCTCCTTGGTTACAAAACCCTACGGTGCACAAACACAGCAGCTTCTACTCAAGAAAGATGAACTAGGGCAAATTCTGTCTTCGATCACAATTTGCTTGAACAAAATTTGCTCAACACTTATGCAGCTTGTGTCACTTTTGACAGCGCTTAAAATAATCATTTTATAGGTCTAAGCTTGTGAGAAAAGAAAGCTTAAACATATAATCACGGATTGGAGTCAACAGAACTGAAACTCTATTTTTCGTAAACCTCGACAGACAGCTATCTGTCAAGCTGCTGTCGAGCCACGAGGCTGGAACAATTCTTAAAGCTCGATAGATGCTAGCCGTCGAGTTTCGATGACAGGCATTTTCTCAGCTTGAATCTTGGATAGACTTGCATGGCTTTAACACTTGATTTTGAAATAAGGTTTCTTGAATTATTAAACACATCCTAGATCTACCTAAATACAAGTAAAATGCGTTTTGTCAAAGGATTAGCCAATTACATAAAATAGTGATATATGTTCCTAACATGTAAAACACATATGTCTTAAAAATCTCCCCCTTTGACGATTCGTGACAAAACCACAACAAACAAATGAACATATAAGAGAAGTCATAAATCACTCAACTCATACTCACTTGTTGAATACAATAAAATCTATTCTAATACAAACTCATGAAAAACTTTGCAAGAAGAGAGTTTATTGCAAGTAGACTTTGACAGCCTATATTTCTGAAACACTTTAAACAAAACTCATCAAGGCATCTTTGTGACAGAAATAATAAATTGCATAAAAGTAATAAGAAGCATGTGCATAAAAAGAGAAAAGAAACAACACAAGTAAGGGTAGGTGAAAGAAACATACATCAACATATAAAGAAAATAAGTACAATGTATGTCAATAATGGTCACAAAACCCATGTACAAGAATAAATGTATCTAAAATAGAGAAAAGAAAAATATACAAATAATCCTGACTACATCCCCCAAATATCAACATTCCCCCTAACAAAATGGTCCTATACTAACTCTCTCCCTAAGTATGACTACTCTCATATCCAAAATTATTCCCTCTTTTTGTCAGAATGACAAAGGGTAAGAGTGTCAAGTAGACATCTCATCTGTACTGGAAGAGCTAGTATCACCATCATCATCATCCTCAGAAGCAGTAGCATCATCATCATCATCATCATCATCGTCATCCTTAGAAGCCTCTGGAGAAG
This sequence comes from Quercus lobata, assembly GCF_001633185.2. Lineage (NCBI taxonomy): Eukaryota > Viridiplantae > Streptophyta > Magnoliopsida > Fagales > Fagaceae > Quercus > Quercus lobata. Next base: position 30,279,596 of record NC_044912.1, on the reverse strand, counting down.
GTGGAGGAGAAGTCTCAGAAACAAAGCCACTCATGACCACCTGCCGTTGTGCAATACGGTTGACACGGATGTTCACCTGATACAGCTTAGTAGAGAGTGTATCAAGGCGAGCATCCATGTGCTGAAGCTACATTATGATGTCTTTGAGAATCACATCGCTTGTAGAAGAGGAGGGAACGGATGTGGATGAAGCAGATCAGGATGGAGCCGAACGAGTGAGAGGAGCTACTGACCCAGACTACCTCGACCTAAACTGAGCCTCGCTCTATTTAATGGTAACGTCGTCTATGACACATATTTAGATAAAGTGGTCGGACGCTAGAAATGGAACAGAAAAATGGCGTAAAATCCTCATGACAGCAGAAGGTGAGATAAGCTTATCACAGGACGCCGTATCCCTATAGGCATCTATGATTGAAAGAATAAAGTGAGAAGGAAAATCTATAGTAAGATGCTCAAGAAGGGACAACAAAAACTAAGCACAAGGCTCTGTGATAGAGTTATAGTGAGAAAGAGGGTGAAGAACAAAAGTCATGACCATGTTAAAAAATGAGGGCCTTTTGCAAAGCCCAAAGAGTAAGTGACCTGACACTCACCCCACTCAGAAGGTCGCTAACAAAAAGTAGAAATGAGCTCATCTTTAGACACTGTCCTAAGATGATCACAACCAGGGTAGTTAGGAAACTCTACCCTAAGGACACGAAGCACATCCGCAACAATTTGTGGTGTGATAGCAATATGCATACCTCGAACGCGAGTGATGAAATGAGGTACTGAAAAATCAAATTCATGCATATTGGAGTAAAACTCCTAAATCAGCATGGATGGACATATGACCAAGACGTCACACAGTGACTTCCAACCCCGACAGTAAATGACAGTGGGTAGGTCAGTGTCAGCAAAGTCCCCCAAGATGACTTGGCATTTAGAATGAATGCCTCATCAAGAATAGTTCTCAGAGAAGGCCTTTCGGGCATCCTCATCACAGAACCGAATAGATGAAGGAGTAGGATCAGATGAAGCAAATGCCTCAGAATGAAGAAGGTTCTGGGATGGAGTAGACTTGCATTTGGCTGTCATAGTCACAGACTAAAGCAAACAGAAGAGAGAGGAAGAGAGAGAGACAATCAGAAAAGTCCTGAAAATAATTCAAATATATCAAGATATATTGAAGAGAAAGAATGTATGCATGGGAATGCATGAACATGTGACATGTAATATGAAAAGCATCATAGGCTCAGCCCAATCTAATCCTACCAGCACACAATCAGTTGCACACATCTGAATACATGATAATACTGTTATAATGCTCATGAGATGCAATGCATGAAGTTTAAAAATCACTTCAACAAAAACTCAACAACTTTTAAAAACCCCAAATTTTTTCCAAAAAACCCCAAAACCTAGGTCTAAATGCACGAAATGCATGAATAATGAGAGAAAAAGAGATCATACCAAGTGATTTGAAGCAAGGAAGGGCTGAAAATCACGTGGGTTTGAAGGTTTTGAGAGAGAAATGAGTGTTTGGGAGGTGAGGAGATGAGTCTGTTATGAGAGAGATCGAGAAAAGTGAGAAAGAAATCGCAAATAGTGCTTAATTAGGAACCTTTTAAAGCTCAATCGATCAGGATGTGTCGAGGAGCTATCAAGGTTTAAATGCATGTCCTAGCTATCGCGCCATTCATTGAGGTTCTGTCGAGGATCAATTCAACAAAAAAGTTTATAAAGAAGCTCGATCGATCCACCTAGCTATCGAGAAGCTATCGAGGATCCAGAAAGTTTGTCGATCGATCCACCTAGTTGTCGAGAGGTGTCGAGATTTCGATAAAAAAAAAATAGCTAAAGAGCTAGATAGATAAGTCAAGTGTCGAGAGGTATCGAGGAGGTGTTGGAATTGCTTAAAAATAGTTTTTCAAGAAGGGAAAAACACAGATATGAATGCAATCAAGCATGCAACTTAACCAAGGATCCAATCAACATTTTGAACTCTCAAAAACATCTCTCAACAACAATTTTAAGCACATAGATCTCAAAAGCACACACAGACACTAAACAAGTCTAACCAATTTTATATTCCAAAAATAAGTCAAGACTGTTTAGTGAGTATACATTAACACATGTAAACCTTGTGATGGTCAAATCACATTGTACTTGCACATGTATCAAGAGTAGTAAAGAAGATTGCTTGTTGTGTGTGAAAAACATCGCAAGAATGCATAAGTCTATACATATTATAATGATTTGAGATATGAGAAAATCACTTTAACTTACACACAATCATAACTGTTTGATGGGGACTATCACCTTCAAGGTACATCCTATAACTCCTACATCTCCTAGAAGACACGCTTGCAATCAAATTTAAAGCATTTTGATTGTTTTAGCTTTTATTTTCTTTGCATATTTTTCATTTTAAGCAAATCATGCATGGGCATATAAGAAAGAGAAAAGAAATACCCAATAATGTTAAGCTTTTGACATTAAGCTTTTGCTATGCTGAAGCATACATATGTCATTTAATGATTGGTGGGCAACAATGGTAAGATGATTATTTGTGCCTTTCTCTTAGGATTTTCTAGTCCTTTCCATCAAAAAGAGTGATATGAGTGTTAAGTACAAGAGATTACTTAATCTTACTCATCACAAACACGAGCCACAAAGCTCACTTATTTAGTTGTGCATAAAGATGCTCATTTAAGCTACAAATGATACAAAGTTTAAAAAACTTTATTTCAATGGCCATCCAAGGTACAAAAGTACCAATGTACACATAACACACACTGTTTTTTAATTTTTCTGATTTTTCAAATTTTTTAAAAAAAATTTATGAAAAACAAAATAAAGCAAAACTAAAAGATAACCAAACAAAAACATGTTAAACAGAGTAAAGTATAAAACTAGACTAACTCAAAATAAAAGCAAAATACACAAGTAATGCAAAAACAAAAACAAGAAGAGAGAGAAGAAAGTGATAGAATCACTTAGAGCCATTTTCCTTTCACACCTTGGAAGAACATTTCCTTAAAGTAAATCCTTGAACCGACGGTGAGGGGGAATTGAAACCATTTAGGTTCAAAAAGAACATGAGGGCTTTGAGAAGATCTCGAAGAGGAGAAAAAAAGGATGGAAACTAATTCTAGTTTCCCTATGCTATCATGCCGTTGCTCTGTTGAGTGGCTAACCACTTATAGTAATTAGGTCAAGTATGACCAACTGCTCCACAATGATAACAGATATGTTGCTTCTTCTGTTTAGGTTTTGAGAGTTAGCCTTCTTAGCCCTAGGATTTTTAGCTTCTTTCTTATCTTGCTTAGGGGGTGCTCCTAAGATAGACTTACCCTTATCTATGTTCTCACTAACTAATTCATTTTTAACTTCATTGTTCTTAGTTTCAACATTATTAGCAGAAGGAACAAAAACAGTAGCACTAGTAGAAGTAATACTAGGAGAAGAGAAATCATACCCTAAACCTGTTCAATCAAAAGCAGATTTTTGAATACTAAGCATCTCGTTAAGTTTTTCACTTGAAGTCCTCTCCAATTGAACTCTGACTTGAAACAGCTCTACTTCAAGTTTATTGATCTTCTAAGCCAAGAAATTGTTCTCAAATCTCAGTGCTCCAATAGTCTGATTGGCTTCATTAAACTTTGTGGAAAGCTCTTCTCATTCCAGCTCCACATCCTAAGACCTTATACAATTTTGCATAGGCTGTGTGGATGTCATCTTGTTTATCCATCTTCTCAAACTTAGACTCCACCAATTCCTCTTCTTCATCCACATCTTCAACAATCCCCTCAGTAGGATTGACAGTGGCATTGAAGGCATTCAAGATTCTATCATCCTTATTATCGAAATCATCTTCAGGCTCAATGTCACTTAATGTAGCAGTAAGTGTCTTGCTATTCCCAATGGTCTTGAAATATGTGAGACACTTTTGTTTCATGTGACCAAAGCCTTTGACACCCAAAGCACTTTAGTCTTGAAGGAACAGTGTACTGACTGCCATTCCGAGCATCCTTCTTCCCTTTATCTTGGCTCTTAAACTGAGAAGAATTGGATTGCCTACAATCCTTGTCAAAGCCCTTCCCATTGGCATTCTTCATGAACTTCTTGAATTGCCTGTTAATGTAGGACTTCATCTTAGAATCTTCATCATCTAAAGACTCATCTGTGTCATTGCTCTTGGCCTTCAATACCATGCTCTTGCTCTTACCCGACTTACCAATTCTTGTTAAACCTAACTCAAAAGTCTGCAGATTACCAACCAGCTCTGTCAAAGAAATCTTGTCAATGTTCTTTGATTCCTCGATCGCGGTGATCTTGGCATGAAATCTCTCGGGTAGAGATCTGAGCACCTTTCTCACAATCTTGGATTCAGGAATGGTTTCCCTAAAATTGAAGGCTGAGTTCACTATGTCCTTGAGCTTGGCATAGAACACATTAAACGACTCATCCTCCTCCATCTTGATTTCTTCAAAGCTTATAGTGAGTCTCTAAAGCTTTGAATCATTGACAGCCTTGGTTCTCTCATAGGTTGTTTAGAGAATGGTCCATGCCTCCTTAGTAGTTTTAGTAGAAGATATCTTCTTAAACTCCTTATTAGTGACCGCACTAAATAAGGCATTCAATGCCCTACTGTTGAAATTTACCGCCTTGATCTTGGCATCATCCCAATCGGTAGGCACTTCCATCAGCTTGGTCCAGCCTATCTCAATAGCTTGCCACACTTTCTCCTCTAAAGATTGCAAGAAAGCTCCCATGCGTACTTTCCAGTATGCATAGTTAATGCCATCAAATAAAGGATGTATAATTAAATACTGTCCTCTATCCATGACAAACAGGGGTCAATGGATTAACACAGCAAAGATTAAAACCTAATCAAAGTGTGTCTGCTCTGATACCACTTGATAAGCCAAATATGTATTGACCCCTTATGATTAATCAATTGATTAATTAGCCAAGTTTATTAATTAATGAAATTAACATACAAAGCACATGGTAGCACAAACAAATCACCAATTAAATTAAGTGCAGTAGAAATTAAATTAACACGGAGATTTGTTTACAAATGGGGAAAATCAATACGGCAAAAACCCCACTGGGTGATTCTAAAGTCACCACTCTCGAGAATCCACTATTATCAAAACAAGCAATTACAAGTAAAGGAATCCCAATACCTTATACCAATCTACACTTGAACCTTTATCCCAATACCCAATTGGACTTGTTCTATAGTGACAATCTCTCCTTTTGATGCACGGCTCCTAGTACGTGACTAACCAATTGTGCAGATCCTAGTACGCGACTTCAATCCCCAACTAGAGAAGGTTATTAGATGCAAAGTTCTTCAGTTCATCTAGATGATGAAGATTAAGAAGCTCCTTGGTTACAAAACCCTACAGTGTACAAACACAGCAAATTCTACTCAAGAAAGATGAATTAGGGCAAATTCTGTCTTTGGTCACAATTTGCTTGAAAAAACTTTGCTCAACACTTGTGCAACTTGTGTCACCTTTGATGGTCCTTAAAATAATCCTTTTATATGTCTAAAGTTGTGAGAAAAGAAAGCTCAAACACATAATCACAGATTAGAGTAAAAACAGAACTAAAACAATGTTTTTCATAAACCTCGACAGATAGCTATTTGTCGAGATATTATTAAGCCACGTGGCTAGAACAGCTCTTAAAACTCAATAGATGCTAGCTGTCAAGCTTTAATGACAGACATTTTTTCAGCTTGAATCTTGGACAGACTTGCATGGCTTTAACACTTGATTTTGAAACAAGGTTTCTTAAAGTATTAAACACATCCTAGATCTATCCAAATACAAGTAAAGTACGTCTTGTTAAAGAATTAGCCAATTACATAAAATAGTGACATATGTTCCTAACATTGAAACACATACGTCCTAACACCAGGACCTGACTTGCAAAATTGTGAACTACAATGCCAATTCCTATCTTTTCGCTTTCATTAAACATTGCACCATTGAACTTTAATTTATATTCACCTGGTTTTGGAGGCCGCCACCTGCGATTTCTTACTGGATTTCTAGGCTTGCATCTGCACAGTGAGTCTCGGCTAGCATAGAATAGTTCCAAGTAAGTTCTAATCTTGTCCAGCGGTACAACTTGATCCTTGAGTCTAGTTTTGTTTCACTGGACCCAGATATGCCAAGCAGAGATAGCAAACAACTCTACCTTACTAGATTTTGATACCATTCGGTCAAATAGGTCTAAGAAGTTTCCTTGCTCAGCTTCAAACTGATTGACCCAACCAAAATCGACACACCAAACCTATTTTATAGCTTCACAATCCCATAAAGCATGCTTCATATCCTCATCACTTTTTCCACATCATGGCACAGCGATTCCGAAATGATTTTTCTCCTTATCAGATTTGTTTTGGTTGGCAAGCTATTTGTACAAACCTTTCAAAGAAAGTGTTTGATCTTCCCTAGCACATTGAGCTTCCAAATCGTTGATCATATACCTGATGTTGCTATTGAGTTTAAGCATGAAGCTTCCTCTCGTCTTGCATCCTCGCAAATAGCTTTGTACCCCGACTTCACTGAGTACACTCCATCTTTTTCCAATGACCAATACAGAAAATCCGATTGGGGAGATACAAATAATGGAATAGGTTTTATTTGTTATGCTTTAAATGGGATGAAACAAGAGTTAATCACCTGCTCATTCCACTGACCCAAGTTCTACTCAATCAGATTGTCCGCTCTAGCCTCACTGCCTAGTGTCGTGGGGGATGAGATGATTTTTCCTCCATTTGTTTTAGGCAGCAAGCTATCTTTGAAGATTCTAATCGACTTTCCATCACCCACTCTCCATTTTGCACCCATGGAAATAACTTCTCTTGCCATCAAAATGCTTTTCCACGCAAATGAACCCGCAGATTGTTTGGCCTAAAAAATGGTATCATTTGGAAAGTATTTTAACTTAAAGACACGATAAAACAAATAATTTTTATAATGAATAAGTCTCCATTCCTACTTGGTCAACATTTCATAATTAAGCTTTGCTAACTCTTTAAAATCCAGCCCTCCTTCTTTCTTAATGGGAGTTTGAAACAGCCCATTACAAAAGTGGGTATAGCTTGCATTATTGCCTTCAGGAGCCCTTCTTTCCCTGCCTGAGATAGGAGTTTTTCCCAAACTCCATCTTTTATATAGTTTAAATTCCCCACCACTATAGGTAGCCCCAAATACTTCTCGTGTTGCTTTATCTTCGAGACACAAAGAAGATTTTTATTGATTTTTTGTTGACTCAGTCATTGATTTGCTAAAAAATAGAGTTGTCTTCTTTTTATTTATTTGCCGGCCCGAAGCTTTTTCATAAACCTTCAAAATGCTTTGGATGGTGTTTACCTCTTCCAATTTTGTTCGACAAAATAGGAGGCTGTCATTTGCAAAAAACAGGTGAGAAATTTTTGGTCCTCCCCTACAAAGAGACTAACCCCAATTATTCCCTTTATTTACAGCATTATTTATCAAACCATTTAGACCTTCGGAACATAAAAGAAAAAGGTAAGGAGATAGAGGATCCATTTGTCTCAACCCCTTTATTGGTACAATGTTACCCGTTGGTTCCCCATTTACCATAATAGAGAAAAAGACCAAGCTAATACATTCATACGCCCATCCAATCCATTTTTCACCAAACTCCATCCTCTCCATAAGTTTTACAATAAAAATCCACTCCACCCTATTATAAGTCTTACTTATGTCTAACTTCATAGCCATAAAACCCGTTATTCCCATCTTCTTTGATTTCATATGGTGTAAAGTTTCAAAAGCTACTAAAATATTATCTGAGACAGCTTTGTCAGCCTAGAAGGCACTTTGAAACTCAGAAATAATTAGAGGCAATAATTTTTTCAACCTATTTGCTAGCACCTTTGAAATAATTTTATACAAGATATTACAAAGAGCTATAGGTCTAAAATCAAAAACTTTCTTAGGACATTTAACTTTAGGAATAAGAGTAATATAGGTATAGTTCAAAGATTTTCCCAATGTTCGAATAGTGCAAGGCTGCATCAATCACATCATCTCCAATATTTTACTAATAATGTTGGTAAAAGATTGATGACATTCCATCCAGTCCCAATGCTTTCAGTGGTGCCATCTAATTTAGAGCCAATTCAACTTCAACTCTTGTAAAATCCTCGATGACCTCCTTGTTCATTTCTTCTGTTACTACCCACCCAATATGTTGTGTCACACCATCTATCTCACTCGAGTTTGAGGAGGTAAATAGTTGCTGGTAGTAGTTTTCTAATAGACCCGCCACCCTATCATCTCCCATACACATCACACCCCTTGAGTCCTTTAAACCCAAGATCCTATTTCTCCTAAATCTTTGGGAGGATTTATTACGGAAATAGCTTGATTTTTATCTCCTGACTTCATCCAATGTGCTTTGGACCTTTGTTGCCACATTTTTTCTTCTTTCACTAATAATCTTGCCAAATCACTTTTCAATTTTACCAACAAATCTACATTGTTACCAACAAAAGCCGCCACTTCTGCTTCCTTCATCCTCCCGTTGTTGTTGTTGTTGTTGTTGTTGGTTTCTCTCTCTCTCTCTCTCTGTAATTTCCCATGTAATATTGCTAAAACATCTTGTGCTCCACCATTTTAATTTTTCTTGGCATCTACCCACTTTCTCCACCACCCTACCCATCGATGAATCCCCTTCCCTATCTTGCCAAGTCAATGTCACTGTGTCATGGCATCCCTTATCTTCCAACCACAATTGTACAAATCACCATGGTTTGTTAATCCTCATTGGTATACCACAAGGATGAATAATCAAAGGCTTATGATCTGACAAACCACATTCCAAAATCTTCACCTTCATAGCCAGGAATTTTTTGAACCAATCCGTAGTTCCCACTGCCCTATCTAGCCTCTCCCACACTGATATTCCATTTGCAAAATTTTTGAACCACATGAATTTACTTCCCACAAAGCCCAAATCCATGAGACCACATTCATCCAACACATCCCGAAAATTTTTCATCTGACTATAAGGTCTTAATCCCACATTTTTTCTCATTTAACCTTGTAATCTCATTAAAGTCTCTTGCACACAGCCACGACACCCTGAACCTCCCATATAAGTCCCTTATAAGGTTCCAAGATTCCATCCTCCTTTGCGTCTCTGGCACCCCATAAAAACCTATAAACCTCCACCCATCATCCTTCTCCTTATTAATTGATACATCAATATGATTTAAAGAAGAAGACTCAACCTCTAACTCCACTCCATTTTTCCAAAATAGTGCTAATGCTGAAATCTCTCACCATCTCTCTTTTTCTCTCAAAAAAATATAAAAATCCAAGAAAACAATAAAATGCAAACCTCTTTTTTTTTCTTTTTCTTTTTTTGGTTATTATCTTATCACTAGAAAATTTTGTTTTTTTTTTTTTTTTTTTTTTTTTTTTTTTTTTTTTTTTTTTTTTTTTTTTTATCTTCACCTTAGGCCCCAAAATGCACAGAGTTGCCCCTACTCTCTCGCAATATATAGACTCCATATCTATATGAGATATGCATGTTATGATAGAGATTTTACACATAACAATGTAGGTTATAAATGCTACTGTACATGTAAGTCTCCAATTGAAAATATTTATTCTTGGATAAGCCTTTATTTGTGGGGCCCACGTGTTACGAGAGAGATTATGTATGTATTTTGATATCAATGATATTGTGTAGTCCTTCCCATACATACAAGGTATTATAGGAAAGAATCCCATAGAATTTAAATTAGAATTCATAAAACATATTGTAGGCAAGGGTAGCTCCACATTGAAGCCAGGATAATCACAGGACTACCCTAGCCTAGAAAAAAAATTTAAATTTCAAAACTTTTATGATTTTTTTCACTTTAAAAAAAAAAAAAAAATTTGTGACTGCCCTAAATTTTTTTACGCCCATCAAAATTAAATTTTGGATAAAGTTTGGTAATAAATTTGATTGTAGACTAAGACTGCAATTTCATTTAATATATATTTTTTTTATTGGATGTGAATTTTGGCAGATCCACCATTTGATTACATTTTCTTTTTATATCCTCCATGCTTTCAAAATTTCAATAAGACAAAAGGTCATTAACTATGTCATCAATCAATTGTTTAAATTTCGAGTTTTTGTTGTCTAAAATTATATGTAAAAAATAAGTTAATGGATGGAATAATAAATAACATCTAATTGACAAAAAATTTGTCATTTGATTGGTATAAAATTTGGCATGTTTTTTAAAAATATAAAAAAAAAAATCCAATTTAACAGTTAGATTTTCAAAATATATAGTCATGTTAATTTGTCCATAAACTTTGGTTCCCTTGTGAATATATTAGGTCCTTACAAACAAAACGGAAAAGCTCAAAAATATATATATTGAACTAAAATTTTAAAAAAAGGCGCAACTTTCAATATGGATAATGAAACTATAATGTAATGATTTCAAAATAAAACTTGAAGAAGGAAATTGTAAGACTATGTATTTGTATGTGTTTTTTTTTTTTTTTTGGTCAATATATAAACTTATCTTTTTATTAGATTTTGTATCATTTAAGTTTCATAGTGACCATTTTGGAAAAAATTTCTATAACTGCCACTAATTGTAGGAAGGAATCTTTTTGAGGTGACTTTAAGATGCTAATTTGAGGTGGCTTCAATATTATGAGTTAACCGTTGAGAAGGGTTAAATCATAATTTTGAAGCTAAAACCTAAAAAGTGAAAGGGAAAAGAAAAAAAAAAAAAAAAAAACCTTAACCATATATGGTACTTAGTAGTGTCACAAACATTTGGAGTAGACTGTTCCGTTGTTAGGCAATAACTGAGTTGAATTTGTCATTTATACCGAATAAAGTATGACGTGGGTGACCATTAGTTTGAATAGTCAAATTTAGGTGCAATTTGTAATCTTTGATAAGATTGGAGTGATGATTATAAGTTTTAATAATTTGGAAATGTGAAAATAAATCCAGTACAATAAAATTGCACATCAAGACTCACGTATTTAACGGGTCTTCTCTCTGGTTTTTTTTTTTTTTTTTTTAACCTAGAACGAGTCTCCTCTAGGAAATTAGGTTTGGGACTACCTGATAATTTTAAGCTCTTCTTCACTTCTGCCTTTAAATAGTCCCAGCATCTTTTTGAAGCTGATACATACCAAGACATTAATCTTAGATACTCTTCTGGGAAAATAGTGGAGCTAATTAGTGTTTTTTTTTTTTTTTTTTTTTGGATACAGGAGCTTAGTTAAACCCGTTGAGAAGGTCTAACTTATAATATTGACGATAAAACCTAGAAAGTGAAAAAAAAAAAAAAAAAAAAAAAAAAACCTTATATAACCATGGTATTTAGTAGTGTCACAAACATTTGGAGTAGGCTGTTCCGTTGTTTGGCATTAACTGAGTAGAATTTGTTATTATACCGAATAAAGTATAAAGTGGGTGACCATTAGTTTGAATAGTCAAATTGGGGTGTGATTATAGATTCACTCATGCATCTAATCTATATATAAAATAATAGGTGAAACAGAGAGAAACTCAAATTTTAATTTCAAATTAGAACTCTAATTTTGTGCCACATGTCCAAATTGCAATTCCAAATTAGAACTCTAATTATATGACATGTGTTTAGATTCATGTGAGGATCACACCAATTTCAATATGAAATTAGAGTCTAATTTTGAGCCATGTGTCCCAATATATTTTTCTTAATTTTTGTGCCAAAGGAATTATATATATATATATATATATATATTTATAAAATCAAAGCTGAGAGAAAATATAATTTAAATTCTAAATTGGATAATTAATTTTGCATCATGTATCTTATCTAAAATTTTAAATTTTTGTGCATGCATTAACACCTAACGCAGAAGTTAGAAAACCACAATAATCAAGTTCATTCACCTAAGCAAAAACATTTAACTTGCACACTATAAAAATCCCTACCATCCCATTCATTGTTCATATAAGCATAAACATACAACCTTCCAGAAACATTCAGCCACATGAATGAGGAGAATTAAATTTTCGTTAGATTCCATTTTTTCAGAAAATTGCATCCAGTCATGCCTTTATTGTTTCATCCCTATCAGTGTATATTCTGTAACATTTATCTTATATATATGCTTTCGAGTTCAAAAATTGTATTGAGTTACTTTTTATTTGTGGCATGAAGGACTCAGGATCATTTCTTGAGAGAAGAGTTACTGGATTACGTAGAGTAAGGATACTAAACAAAAATGATGCCGAAGATTTCACAGACTATACATAGGGATACCAGGTTCATTTCTTATATCTATATTTGTATTTTCAATCTGTAATGCTTTATTTATCCACAAATTATATTTTCATATTATTCTTTCATATCAAGTGCTCACTCAAAGATTGTCTTTATAGACTCAATTTGATGCACCCAAAGGAAATGACCCTGTTGCATTAAACCTTGGTTCTATGGGAAAAGGGGAAGCTTGGGTTAATGGACAAAGTATTGGGCAATATTGAGTCTCATTTCTTACCCTAGAAGGGAGTCCTTCACAAAAATGGTATGCCTTAGAACTTATGTTTGGTACTTTTGTTTGAATACTTAAAATAACAATACAAGCGATTAATTAGTAACAATACACATACAACTATTGTCACTGAGCAATAAAATGCAATTTTTCGTTTGTTCTTAATAGTAAAAAGGAAGCCATTAGTTCTATGCTAAAAAATTAAAAATTTGGTCTTCCACCTTCACTCTAATTTCAAACCCATTCTTATACAGTAAAATATTTCTTCATAATTTCAGTCATCAAAGTGACCTTGGCTTCATGAATTTCATTTACTATATATGTCAACATTTTTCATCAATTAGATGATGGTAAGGATTTTTTAAAATATTTTTAAATAGGGTAAAATTTATGTACAATATCTTAAGTACATTACATTAGATTTTTCAATTAAATTCAAATATAGAATTCCAAATTAGAGTTCTAATTTTAAGCCATGTGTCCCGATATATTTTTTTAAATTTAGGTGTCAAGTGAAGACCACACCATACATAAATATACAAATTTCCTCAAATCACGCAAGAGTCTTTAATGACTCTCTCTGTCTCTTGGCTCTTCACGTTGTTTTTTTTTTTTTTGGTTAGTCCCAATCACTCTAAAATCCTTTCTAAATTTTTGTGCCAAATGAATATATATATATATATATATTTATAAAATCAAAACTGAGAGAAAATATAATTTAAATTCTAAATTGGATAGTTAATTTTACATCATGTATCTTATCTAAAATTTTAAATTTTTGTGCATGCATTAACACCTAACACGGAAATTAGAAAACCACAATAATCAAGTTCATTCACCTAAGCAAAAACGTTTAACTTGCACACTATAAAAATCCCTACCATCCCATTCATTTTTCATATAAGCATAAACATACAACCTTCCAGAAACATTCAGCCACATTTTCCACCAAAAAAAAAAAAAAAAATCATTCCTACGCCTTCACCACTTAAAAGTTAAAACTAACACAAACTTTCACTCTCGCTTAGATCTTCACATTTAAGTTTCGTCTATTTCTCGAATGCATAATCTTTTCTCTGAGTTTTTAAAGGCATTGAAGGTAGTTTCTCTCTATCTCCCTTGCTTTCAAATTCTTATGTTTTCCCCAATTTGGGTTGCAATTTGTGCAATCGTTTTTTTTTTAGTAGTATGATGAAGATCAAAAAAGTAGAGTCTCCGTTAACAAAACAAATCACACACTCCTAAGAAAAGGTGAGTAAACGTTTTCCTTTCTTTTTGTGAAAATTTTGTTTTTGAATTATATATAAATAATAATTAAAAAAACATTATGAAGCGGGCAATTATCACTTAGAAATAAGCAAGCAAAAAAAGAAAAAAAAAAGTGCTTCACAATATCAAAAATTAAGAATTAATAAATTTTTTTAAAAAACAATATGGACAATTTACATTTTCTACCTAATAATATTCTTACAAGATTTTTTAAAGAGTTAACAAAAAATAAGAATAACTATATATCAATAGTATTAAATTATATATATAGGAATTATACTATGCACCTCAATGTGTATTTTTTAAATATATCCATGCATATGTATAGGGTTATAAGCTAGAACAATAAAATTTGAATCATCTGCATTTTCTAATAAAGTTTGCTAAATCATAAATTAGAACCATCATTTGTAACTTAAAATCTCCGAATTTATACATCTAATCTACCAAACAATACCTACTAAATAATAAAACACAATCTTTCTTGTCCAAAGCATATTTTATGTCACTGTGATGACACTAAACCATACTCATGTGGAACCACACAATAATAATAAAAAAAATAAAAGGAAACCATCCACACACATCACATACCTCCCAGAAATCAATTATACGAATTCTATCAAACTATACTCATCTAAGCTAGACGATAGACAATACAAACAGCATTTCATATACGTCCAACGTACAATCCACCTATACACACAAACCACTCTTATGTCAATTATTTATAAGCAATTACAAGTAAAGCCCTAGTTGATAGGCCATATCATATAAGTTTTGCTGGTCTGCTCAACTGAAATTGTAAAAAAATTACATAATGCTAAGTTTTGTTAATAAAATTTTGTGGTTAATAATATGAATTTAGACTTAACTAAGCCTTCTAAACATGAATAAACTCATGATTAATAATAAAAAATTAAAAAAACCAATAGTAACACTTAACTAATAAAATGCAATTTTTTTTTTCATTGTCTCATTTAATTATATCCATTCCCGTGCGGTAACACGGGTTACATACTAGTTTGGAGTTTAATAGATGCGAAGTGTGAAAAGTGAAAACAAATCCAATCCAATAAAATTGCACATCAAGAGAGACTCGCGTATTTAACGGGTCTTCTCTGTTTTTTTATATTTTATCTAGAACGAGTCTGCTCTTTCGGGAAATTATTAGGTCCGGTATGACCTAAAAATTTTCCCCTGTTCTTTACTTCTGCCTTTAAAGACTCCCAGCATGTTTATGTTGCTGGTACACACCAAGACATAATAATCTTAGATACTCTTCTGGGAAAATAGTGGAGCTATATATGGGTTTCCATAGTAAGCATGTTCAAGTCATCAGGGTTGGTGTGATATTATCAGCAATAATGGCAGCCGCAATAACAGCATTTCCAATAGCCCTACCGAACTGCCCCGACAGTTGTGGAAATGTAAAAATTCCATATCCCTTTGGCACAACTGAAGGTTGTTACCTCAATGATACTGCTAATATTGATGATGGATATTATTTTATCAATTGTACTAGCAACGCCCAAGGCCAACCTCAACCAATGATTTGGAACCTCAACGTTACAAGCATTTCCATGGAATTAGGTGAGATTGACATCCAGATGTATAACTCCATTGACTGTTACGACCAGTCTGGTACGCCTCTTTCACCAAACAACACGGCAACTCTCTATGTCCCCAGTTTCACAGTTTCTGTCACCAAAAACAAGTTTGTGGCAGTCGGGTGTGACACTTAGCATACCTTAATGGTTTTCTGAACAGTCAACCCTCACTCGTAGGGTGCCAGTCCACATGTAATAACACACTGAGTGTAGTCAGTGGGGCATGCTCTGGGATTGGGTGTTGCCAAATGGATATCCCTCAAGATTTGACAAATATTTATTTTAAAGCCTATAGCTATTCATCAAAACACACACAAGTCTGGAATTTCAATCCATGCAGCTTTGCCTTTGTCATCCAAGAAGACAAGTTCAATTTCTCCTCAGATGATCTTATCAGTCTACAAAACAATAAAACCCTTCCCATGGTTCTTGATTGGGCAATTGGTAATGAGACGTGTGAATTTGCTCGGAACAAAGCGAATTACGTATGTGGAGGGAATAGCACATGTATTGATCTCAATTCCAACTGGTCTGGGTACCGTTGCCAATGCAGGGACGGTTACTGCGGGAACCCATACCTCAAAGACGGTTGCCAAGGTATTCAATATATCGATGTATCTACTACAATTTTTTTAATCAAAGAAAGAAAAATAATGAAACACATTTCAACGAATTTCTAATATCTATACTACTATTTAAGGGGCTTCCCCTGTTTGGATTCCACATTTTTCATGCCTAAGATACCCTCATCATACTCACTTACAAGTTTTCAACTACCGAGGATAGATATGTAAATTAAAACTCCTACACTTTAAAATCACAAACTCACGTACGCTTTACAGTTTCTATCTCACTTTCTAAGATACCCTCATCATACCCACTTACAAGTTTTCAACTACCGAGGATAGATATGTAAATTAAAACTCCTACACTTTAAAACCACAAACTCACGTACGCTTTACAGTTTCTATCTTACTTTCTCTCTCTCATTCTTCTTCAAATTAAAGACATTCAGTTTAGCTCTATATCCTCTTCTCTTTTTCTTCATATTAAAGATATTTACTGTCAGAGGCTTCAACAAATTTTCAGGTTCTATCTTTTGCAAGTTCCTCTTTGTTTTCTTTTCTTTTGTTTATGATTGACTTTCTTTAAGTTCTACTTTTTTTTTTCTTATATGTATCACGTTAACTCTTTTTTTTTTCCCCTTCTTCTTTATTTTAAAATGTAATTTTGAAATAAATGGTTCCTTCATATACTAATTGTCATTTCATGTTGTAGGTATTGTGATCCAAAGATAAGGCTGTCTTATGCTACAAAAGAAGTATTCAAAATCATTCTCCAACAGTTAAACAGTATGGCTTCCTTTACCTCTTTTAATAGTCTTTGTTTACATTTTAAAAATTATAACCATGATCACCTCATGAATAGATAGTGAGTTTTTTTTTTAAAAAAAATAAGGTCAACAACGTCCATCACTCTCTTATTAGGTTTTTTATTTTATTCTTTCTTAGAAAAGGTTTTTAATTTTATCAAAAGGTTTTTATAAGAATTATTATATGTATTAAACCTCACATAAAGTGGTTGTTATCTAAGAAAGTGTTGTAAAAAAATTTCTTTTCTAATAGAAACTATATTTCTTTTGTATACAATTAACGTGTATCTCTTGCCATAAAATTATCAATTTAAGCTTTTATTTACTTATGTTATGGATGTGTAGTAAATGACTAAAACATGTTTAACTTACACTAAAATATTGCCTACAAAATAGAAACACTCTCCCACTAATCCACTTCTTCAAATTAACTATACGTTTATTTTTTTTAATAGAAAAATTAGTTAAATTACCTACGTTTTTTTTGGTTTTTTCCTAAAAAGAAACCTACGTTTCTAATACTATTTTATTATTATTAAAAAAAAAAAAAAAAAAACACCCTAAGTTTATCCAAAAAAAGGTGTATATATCTATTTAGTTTAATTTTTATAAAAAAAAAAATGTCAAAAAAATTTTAAATAGTTATCAAAAAAAAAAAAAAAAACTAAACTAAATAGATATATACACCTTTTTTTTTTTTTTTTTTGATAAGTAGATACATCTTTAACTCCCATTAAAATGTTGCCTACAAAATATGATCACTCTCCTAATAGTTTTCAAATTACTTTATCCATTTAAAAAAATTAAAATTAAAACAAACACACTTTTTTAGTAAAAAAGAAAAGAAAAACCCACATCTTCCGTTACAAACTATTTGATCCTAAATTTTTAGTTCCAACTCTCCAAAATATCTTACGTTTCAAAAATATATATATAACTGAAGGTAATTGTAAAAGTTGGATTGCTACACCTATTAAAACCACGTTTGTTCTCAAAAAAAAAAAAAAAAAAAAAAAAAAAACCACGTTCTCACCATGTTCTCTATCACAATCTCTTTTATCCTTTTATGCTATCACAGACTACCAACATTTTTGGATAACTACTATTTTATTCAAATGTTTGCTTTATTCTATTTCTTTCTTTTTTTTTTTTTTGGAGAAGAATTTTCTATTTCTATTTGAATTCAAAAATTTCAAACACAAACTCTAACAAACTTAAGCTATTATCTTTAACAACATATACTTTCAAACGTTGGTTTGTTAATTAAAGTTTTTTTTTTTTTTTAAATACTTGGTTTAACCCTAATTCTTTTATCTCTCTCAGGTTCACATACGCACAAACTTTTTGGATTGCATTGAGGAGTCATTGGAATGGAATATTAGATAAGTTCGGGTGAGAGACTTTACAAGAATTATTATATGTATTAAACCTCACATAAAGTGGTTGTTATCTAAGAAACTGTTGTAAAAAAATTTCTTTTGTAATAGAAACTATATTTCTTTTGTATACAATTAACGTGTATCTCTTGCCATAAAATTTTCAAATTAAGCTTTTATTTACTTATGTTATGGATGTGTAGTAAATGACTAAATTTTAGGATTAAAAATACTACATTTTACGAATAGACAAAAAATGATAACTGTCATACATAAAATTTGAAAAAAAATAAAAATAAAAACCCACATCAACAACACCAAGAACGTGAGAGACTTTACAAGAATGAAATATTAGACTTTTAATTTTTTTTCCCTAAAATTTAGCATTTTATTTTTTTTCAAAATCAGATATGTTAGTGCCTAAATATAAGGATATGGATGGAGAAATTATAGTAGTAGTTTTATTGTAGGAGTCTTTCTTTTCCAAAATATGGACGACATTAAAAAAAATAAATAAATAAATAAAAAAAAAGAGGAAAACGTGAGATTTATTTTGTATACAATTAACATGTATCTCTTCACATAAAATTTCCAATTTAAGTTTTATTTACTTATGTTATGGATGTGTAGTAAATGACTAAATTTTGGGATTAAAAAAACTATATTTTAGGAAAAGACAAAAAATGATAACTGTCATACATAAAATTTGAAAAAAAAAAAAAAAAAAAACATCAACAACACCAAAAACGTAAAAAAGAAAAAAAAAAAAGAAAGAATGAAACTTGAGATGTTTAATGTGGGATAAAAAATTATTGTGATTGGAAAATTATTCTCCACACACATGACACTCATCACACCCCTAGGTTTTTTTTTTTTTTTTTTTTTTTTTTGTGATTGAAAAATGTAATAATTCCAAATTATAATAAATGTCCTAAATTAACCCTTACCCAAAAAAATAGAAGAGCCTCTGAGCACGTGCGTGAGCGCGTGCTCAGAGGCTAGTATATATAATGTGGCAATACGTTTCAAGTTTCATTTTCGTTTCAATAGTTTGTGACTGCTTTTGATTGTGGTTCTTCTAAGTTGCATAAAAAATGGATTTTTTTTTTTTTTTTTAATCTCAATTGCAGACATTAACGAATGTGGTGTTAAAGAGCCCAATAACTGCACAAGCAATCAATTTTGTGTTAATGATGTCGGATCATATCATTGTTTGTGCTTGGAGGGGTACCACTTGGACAGGGAGGCATGTGTACCCAATCAAGCTGCTCCTAAATTATCACTAGCAATTAGCCTCACTATTGGTAAGTTATTTAGTTGCTCTTTGGCAAACTTTTTGCTTTATTTTTTTTTTCATTAATTTAAAAAAATTAGCTTTTTTTGAAAATTAATTAGCTTTTAATATTTGTTTGGCACACATTTAGGATATTTAGCAAAAAAGCAAATATATATAACCACTATATAAATAAGTTACTAGAAATACATATAGATAGAGTTTTAACTTTTAAATGTAAGATCATATAAAGAATGACTAGCAATCATTGTTCCAAAAAACAAAAAGAGCCATGATTGGTTTGGGGAAAATAAATTAAATTTTAGGACACATTTAATACACTATAACGATGATTATACAAATTGTAATTATGGAATCTTTTTTACAAGGCCCGCAAATCCTTTAAATGCTTTTGATATGTCATTAGCCTCATTGATCAATGTTGTCTAGTGGAAAACATAAATAGATACTAAAACGTAGAATAAAATATTCTTTATTAAAATGCATATTTATTGGGATAAAGTAAAAACTTTTGTTTTATAATAGGGAGATTTAAGGGGTGTCTATTACCATTGTTTAAATAATAGTTTTCAATGTTTAAACAATATTAAACATATTTTTATACTTTTTTTATTTACATGTATTTTTACAAGATAATAACAACGTTACTCTAAATCTCTTACCAAACGAACTCTTAAGATTTCATATACAATTTGTGAATAAAGTATGTGAAATTTTGTACTTTAATTGACACCTATTTACGTACAAAGTGTTTGGAGATTTAAAAAAGAAAAGATTCTAATGGCAGAATTAATAACATATTGTAAATATCTCAAAAAAATTTGTGAAATTTTGTATTGCAAAAAAAAAAAAAAAAAAACCAATAAATCACTCGTTTTCAAAAATTTTAGTGTAAATCTTTTGGGTCCCGTAAGTCATAACAAAAATTTGGGAGACCTGTTGTGTTAGCCATAGAAACAGCTGGTGCGATCCGGGACCACAATGAGCAGGCAATCATCCTGAATTTCTGATGTTTTCTCAATCTTGGGCCCATATTACCCCCCAATTTGTAACCTAAGCCCACAGTCAACCTGCTATAAGTCCAATATAAATAGAGAGGCACAATTGGAAAGGCCCATGTTGAGTTAGGACCAGAACCAAAGCCCACCCATAGCATTCCTTTTTTTTCTTCTTCTTTTTTTTTTTCCTCTCCTTTTCTTTTTTTAATCTAGAAAGAA
Source organism: Quercus lobata (assembly GCF_001633185.2). Classification (NCBI taxonomy): domain Eukaryota; kingdom Viridiplantae; phylum Streptophyta; class Magnoliopsida; order Fagales; family Fagaceae; genus Quercus; species Quercus lobata. The sequence goes on along the minus strand of NC_044912.1, from coordinate 30,258,907 downwards.
AGGGGTGCAATACCATGAAGAATCTGTCAGGTTTTTTTTAACTTATTTTTTTTTAAAATATTTATTTTAGAAAATAAATTATTTAAATGTATTCTATGTCAAAAAAAAAAAAAAAAGTGAAAATTTAAAACTATGTCTAGTAAAAAAAATAAAAAATAAGAGAAAACAAATAAACCCTAAAGCCAAACTAAATTAGGAATTCTAAATCGCATATCAACCCCATAGTTTATAATTTGTCACCTAAATTATACTTTAATATCCATTTTGAACTTCAAAATTTATTTAGAAAATTTGATTAAACAAATTATTTATACGAAAATAACTTTTAATAGATAAACTCAATTTAACAAAAAACAATATCATTTTCTAGTTTCTGCTTTGTACTAAACTATCATTTGGTTCATATAATAAATACTTTAATGCCTAGATAAATTTTAGAGGGTATTTTGCACGTTACAGAACCTGATAAACAAGAAACTATATAACCAAATTTTAATTATTTCAATTTAGGAAAACTTTAAGAGCAAAAAACCTAGTTCAAAGCTGAATAAAATATATTCTTTAAAAAAAATTTAATCAATTAAAATTAACATGGTTTTATTTTAAATTTAATTTGTATAAACTCATGTTAGAACAATTTTTTAGTGGGATTATGTATATGAAAATGCTAAAATCACTATCTATTAGGAGACAAAACTTAGGTATAGTCTCTTTAGGTGTAGTTCATTGTCAAGAGCTTTCTAGCTTAACAGATTGGCACTTTTTGGTGTTTCTAAGGGAGACCCATAAAGTTCAAATCCCTTCAATTTCAGGTTGTAACTGTCATATTATCCCAAAAAATAAAAATAAAAAATTGTACTAAGGTTTTGCCTTTTTTTTAATGAAAAGATACATATAAAAACACAAAAATTTAAAAACTCATTTTTATAGAGGTAAGCATTTAAAAAGAACTTACGCTACGCTTGTTTCAGTGGTAAATTGAAATCAGAAAACATTTTGACACCCGAGTCCATGTTTGGCAACACCTAAAAATAAAGTCAAACTGAAAAAAGAATTCAATTTGACTGTAAAAGACCCTTGCCAACCCGTAAAATCATTTCCGTTCCCATTTTTACCTTCAAATGCTTTTCGGAATTTACTCACTCCTCACACACTCCTCTCACACATGCACCAACCTCATTTCAGCTCCAACCCACACACCAACCTCAACTCAACCTACAGTCCGACGCCAAGCTCCCGCCGCCCAGCTAAGCTAAGGCCAACCCAGATCGTGCCGCCCCCACTACCGCCCAGATCACATTACCCCACCGCCTATATCACACCACCCAGCCAAGCCAAGGCCAGCCCAGATCGTGTCGCCCCACTGCCTTCCTCTTTTTTCTCTCTTCTTCCTCAACTCTTCTTCTCCCTCATGCTCAATGTCGCCGATCTGGCCGGCACCGACCACCAGCCCACTTAACTCCACCCCCAAACTCACCCAATCTGGCCGCCGCCATCCTCTGTCCATGCCAATCTCTCTTTCCCGATCTATCTCTCATTCCCTCAATCTCTCCCTCTTTCTTGCTCCTTCTCCCATTGAAATATCATGTATATGTTCTGAATATGTTTTTATTTTGATTTTTGGTTGTGTTAAAAGTGTATATTTTGAAATTTTCTAATATAAAATTTGTTTGGAAGCTGAGAAAATGTGAAAATTTTGTAGGAAAATAGCATTTTCAGAATGTTACCAAACACTGGAAATCGTTTTCCGGACTATTTTTCATTACAGAACTAAACGCCCGGATTTTAATTTCTTTACGGGAGTTCATTTTCCCTTGCATTCATTTTACACTCAAAATTCGATTTATATCGAACCAAACGCAACCTTAATGAAAAACTAATTTTTATCGGAACTAGATGTATTGTTTGTAATTGGCCCAAGATGATGATAATGCTTTATTCAAGGAAGTCAACATTGTATCAGTATTGGTTGTATATATTGTACTAGCCATAAAATCAATATCGTACTCTTCTAAAATATACTGACTAAAGTATAAGGTTGTACTGGCATATACCAATTATACCATGAATTGTTTGGGCATTTTAGCTAGAATTGATGTTTATGTTGGTGAAATATTTATAAAAAAAAAATGTTATAAAACATGTTATTTAAGTTAATACATTTGGTTAATGTAGTTAGGATAATATTTAAGCTTATAAAATGTGTGGATTTTAAATAGTATGTTTTTTTTTAAAAAAAAAAAAAAAAAATATATATATATATAGAGAGAGAGAGAGAGAGAGAGTAACTCCTAAAATGGTACATCGATATCAATTAGTCTCAAAATATTTCGTTTTCCATACCAAACCAAAATGACTTTTGGTACAAAATTGACTCCTTTGACATTACTGCATTTGTCTAACACCCTTGACCTAACTGATTATATTTTATCTTAGTGTGCTATTTGGACCTTGAACTCAATTGTTTCCTTTAAAGAAAATAAATTTTAAATAAAAAAAAAATTGAAACTTTTTCTTGAGAAACTTGAAACTTGATCTTTAGATTCTTTAAAAGTTCCTGAGTATAGAATTACCTAAAGTTATATGCAAAGCCGATTATGTGAAAGCAAAATTTATATTTATCAATTATATAAGCTTAAATATTAAATTATAGTTATTCCTCATACAAAGTTACAAACCACCAATTAAAATTTCATATTGCCAATGTCATTATTTCAAACACTGGTGTAGCCATCGATAGTCATAACAGCAATTTTCCAATAATTATCCATCATAGATAGCCATTGTCTAGTGTTGTTGACATTTGCTTTGCATGTTCCATTTCACATTGATCATGATCCTCTACACATCTTATTGTTGGGGAGATAAACACCTAGGGGAGATTCCTTGAATAATTTATATAACATATAGAGACATACTTTAACCCAAAAGGCTTAAGCCTAATGGGTATATGATCAACTAGTCGCTAACTTGTGCGATGTACGGGATTGTTTTAAATAAAATGTTAACATGTTCAGGTTTAAACATTTCTCAAATTTCAATTATTGAAAGCTAAATTGGCTCTAATATAAGATGCAACATGTAATATTATGAAGTAATATTAAAAATGAGATAAATACAAATATTATGAAGTAATATATTACAATAATCATAATTTGCTCTTACATTTGGTTTAATAAGTATTACAAAAGAACCAGTAAATAGAATAAATATACAGTTGTGCTTACATCTTCATGTTTTATCCAATGCTTTTCAAGAATGTATTTCCTTTCTTTCTTAGGCTCTTCTCTTTTCTCAACTTCTTCAAACTACTTAATTTTTCGCCAAATTAGTATCAAGTATAACACCAAATTATACCATCTCATCATAGATTTAAAATGTAAAACCAAACACTCAATGTCAATAAATTTCATAATAACCCCACCCCAATTTATTCTACAATTTGACATCCAATTCTCTTTTAATAGCATCCAATGATTCATTGTATATTAATAATTGATGAAAATTTTTAAATAATAATAATTTATATCAATACCTGTAAGCTCCTTCAACAAAATCACCAAGCAAGTCCAATTGCTTCTACTAACAGTACTGAATAGAGCCTATAAAACTGTATAGAAAATCATAAAAGAACTGAATAGAATTTATAAGCCAACAAATAACCAAAAAAAAAAAAAAAAAACCCAAAAAATAACTCTATCTTTACCTTTCAACAACAACCATCATAAAAGGATTGAAGAAAAAAGAATTAAAAGTAAACTACAAAAGTAGGTAGTCAGTTGAATGAATTAAACCCTTAAAAAGGGTGTGTACGCAACATGTATTCCTCCTCCTTCTCATTCATAAATGGATTTCTTTTATGTCCACGTCCAATTAATTACATGACCCAGGCAGCAGTGAGAATTATTTCTAATAGTACTGAATAGACAATCACTTTTAAGTGAAAGCATTCACATCACTCACAATTTTACATAAAATTTATATCAATACCTGTAAGCTCCTTCAGCAAAACCTAACATTTATCAAAATTCATCATCTACCACTATAAATTGATACAATGTCACTCCTAAAAATAAATGATTTCTAAACATCATAACATAATGAAAATGATAAATGTAAGAATCTATAGAATAACACATAGGAATGTAATGAAAACAATAGTGTGAACCGTGAATCAAATTTTAAAGAAAATTTACATATGGTTTATCATATTTGTGGTTTTCTTACTAAGTCTTAGTGATACCCATTGAGAAGCTTCAAACAAGGCAAAAAAAAAAAAAAAAAAATTAAATCCTTTTACAAACCTTTTCTTTTAAAGGTATATAGATAACAGATCATACAGTATCAATTGATTTGTAGTAAATTATGATGAAATAAGCTTCAAGGCCCCAATATTTATAATTCACTTAAGTCCGAAAGTAAATTCCCAAAGTCATAATCTATTTATTCTAAAGACAACCACACAAAAATACATGTAAACACTAACAGTTCTATATAAACAAAATTAAAACTTAAAGAAATAAAAGTTGAAAGAAGAAGATGAAGAATAAGAAATATTAGAAGAAATTCTTACCCCAAAATTCTCAGCCGCAAGTTCATGTTGTCTTTCCCACCATGCCTCTTGCTTTTGCACATCCTTTACAAAACTCACTCTAACTTGAAACACCTAAGCAATCCCAACCAAAATCACCCATTGAAAAGCCATAAAAGAGTCAAACTTTACACATAAATAGAGAAAAAATACAAACTTTACACACATACACATATACATGGAGAAAGACAGAGACCTTGCAGGTAGTGTAGATATCAATGGCTTGAACTGAAAATTGAAAGGGGCAATACAAATGTCTAAAATAGGTGGACAACCAAGGTGCTTTTGTTGGGATATTGAACAGTATTATTGCTACAGTGAGAAGAATCAACAAAAAAACATCAAGGTATAAGACTCATCATATTCTAATAATTACTAAAATCCTTGTACTAAACAAAACAAATATCATATTGTATTGGCATGAAAAAAAAAACAATAAATAATCCAAACGAAAATAGAGCACAACGGGTGATGCTATGATAGGGTTGGCCGTTGGCCTATCTTCAAAAATCTTTTGTCTCAATGAGTCTTATGTAAAGGTCTAGAATTTTGAAGAAAGGACACCATGCAATTCAGCTTGATCCAAAATCTACCAACTAAAAAGGGCAACTGATGATATAAACTATACAATATTTTTAAATAACATATCACAACACAGATAGGAACATAAAAATTCAATGCATCCAATAATTTGAATTATCTAAACCCTCTACATCTAAACCCATCAATCTATGAATTCAATTATAATTCACCCATAATCCAATTATATGCCTCACGTATGAAAATAATAATAATAGCAAAGTAATGTAAATCTAGAACCAATAACCAAAATTAAAGAAAGAATCTTCCACCTCTAGAGGAAGAAGCCCAAGTTTGAAAACCCACTAAAGTGTTTGACTTCTACCACAATAAGATATAAAGCAGAAGAAACCATAGCCCCTAAAGTAAATACAATTAAATTTAAAGGCCAATCATTCAGCCATAGCAACCCAAAACACCAAAAGTAAATAATAACAGGGCAGAACATTAGAGAAGAAGCTTAGGTCTGCAACCAAACAAAGAATCAAACAAAACCCCTCAAAAAAATCTATTTGGGTTTCTCATAAAAGACCCTAAAAGCCCAATCTTTATGACCAATCTTGAATCTACAACAATACCCCACGACTCATGGCTTCTTTACTTAGTTTGTGGTTTTTTAGGATTGTGAGAAGCCAATCAACAAAATGAAAAAGTAGACTTACAATTATGAAGCAAAATTAAGAACCAAGGAGTTATACACAGTAGCCATACCCTCTACCACGGTTGGGACAGTGGTTTGTTTAGTGATGCCTTCTTTCTATCTCGGACCTGACAATGTAGGGATGGCTTCTTAGCAAGATTGATTTTCAGTGTTGGGTTTTGGGGAAGGAGAAGGTAGAGAATAGAGAAGAGAAAGGAACGACAGAGTGTGGGTTTGTGTTTTGGAGGAAGGATAAGGCAGAGCGTGGGTTAGGGTTTTCAAATATATATTTGCGTTTATCGGGTTTTAGAAAAGGTTTTTTTTGCACTTATGTTTTTTTTTTTTTTTTTTTTAAATACCGTGTTGATGTGGAAAATTGTAGGAGTTTTAGAGACTTTGGTTATATATATATATATATATATATATATATATATTGATTATATTATATTAACTACTCATTCTTCATTCTTCTAATCTTTATTTAATGTGGGACTTTACTAACACATGTACACCCAACAATCTCTCCCTCACGTGTGAGTCTCTACCTCTCTGTGGGCTTCAAGACCTCTTTGTGGGCCATGAATAAGTCTTACTCACTTCTCCTTGTCTAATGGGCTTTTTCCTTCACTAGTGCATCATCCATGGGCCTTCATGTGTCAACACCGCACATCTTTTATCCTCCATAGGAACCTCGCACCTCATCGTTGTCTAGCACCAATGGCAATAATACTCTTTTGTTGGGCCTTTTCCAAGATCATTTGTGTGGACTTGATGGGCTTGCTTGGTGTAATATACCGTCCCTGCTACTCAACTACAAAAGGAATCTCGATAACCTTGCCACCTTTGCCCCACACCACCATGGGCTCTGATACCACTTGTTGGGGAGATAAACACCTTGGGGAGATTCCTTGAATAATTAATATAACATATAGAGGCACATTTTAACCCAAAAGGCATAAGCCCAATAGGTATGTGCTCAATTATATTTTATTAACTATTCATTCTTCTAATCTTTATTCAATGTGAGACTTTACTCACACGTGCACACCCAACAATATGCTTATTCAGTAGTCACAAATTACGTTGTAAATTTGTAATTCACATATTGATTTAGTCATCTTTGTATAATAGATATGTTAAATATTTAATTCATACCATGTCAAAGAATTTGCCTTTGCAAACTTAAAGACAATGGGATTGACAAATATAAAAGGTTAGAAAGTTGCTCAAGGTGAAAATGCATGTTTCAATGTTTGCAGGTATCAGCGTTGGCCTTTTACTATTGTTTGTGGGAGGCTCTTGGATATATTGGAGACTGCAAAAAAGAAAGCTCATCAAGCTCAAAGAAAAATTCTTCCAACAAAATGATGGCTTATTGTTACAACAGAAACTATCTAATCATAAAGGGTCTGTAGAAACAGACAAGATTTATAGTGCAGAAGAGCTCAAAAAGGCCACCAACAACTACGATGAAAGTAGAGTCCTTGGTCAAGGAGGCTATGGAACAATTTATAAAGGAATATTACCAGATAACAAAGTGATTGCTATTAAGAAGTCCAAAATTGGTAATCAGACCCAGATCGAGCAATTCGTAAATGAGATAATTGTGCTCACCCATATTAACCATAGGAGTGTGGTTAAGCTATTAGGTTGTTGTTTAGAAACAGAAGTGCCCTTACTAGTTTATGAATTCATTTCAAAAGGGACACTTTCTGAACACATTCATGATAAAGGCTTATCATCCTTACTTTCTTGGGAAAAACGTTTGAAGATTGCTGCAGAAACTGCAGGAGCACTTGCGTACTTGCATTCTGCAACTTCTATGCCAATTATACATAGAGATGTCAAAGCTGCAAATATATTGTTAGATGATAATTTCATAGCAAAAGTATCTGACTTTGGAGCTTCCAAATTGGTTCCTCTAGATCAAACACAATTAAACACTTTGGTGCAAGGAACTTTTGGATACTTGGACCCAAAATACTTCCATACTAGCCAACTAACAGGGAAAAGTGATGTGTACAGTTTTGGTGTTGTTTTGGCAGAGCTTTTGACCGGTAAGATAGCACTTTCGTTCGATAGGCCTGAAATTGACAGAAATCTAGCAATGTTCTTTATTTCTGCTGTGAAAGATGATCGCCTAGTTCAAATTCTTGAAGATCATATTGTTAATGAGGGTAATATTGAGCAATTAAAGGAGGTTGCTAATCTTGCAAAAAGGTGCTTAAAAGTGACAGGCGAGGATAGGCCTTCTATGAAGGAAGTGGCAATGGAATTGGAGGGGTTTGTTATCATGGAAAAACATCCTTGGAGAAATGCTAGCGTCTATACAGAAGAGACTGAGTACTTGCTTGGTGCACCTAGTCAATCATTTAGTATTGATGTTGGTCCCAGTTGTTCTTCCAGTACAGTTGCTGGGTATGATAGCATGAGAAACGAAGCATTGAAACCGTTGGATGATGGGAGATAATTTGTTAATCCACCGTAATATTCTTGCATCGATTGAGGCTAAATTATTGGTGTATCTATTATGCAATTGAATTTATGTATGACAATATATTTGAACATGTTGTAGACTGGTTCATGCTGTGTATGACATTATACACATGTAGACTGAATAAAATTTGGCACATGAACAAAGGAAGATGCATTTCCCCAGATATGTCTAGGTGGTATTCAATATCATCTAATTCACACTAATTGATATTCTACTTTGACAGGTTGAGATAGATCACATCGAAGGCCTTGTATAGGTGAGCAATCATACTGCCTACAGTTGTCATATTTTAAAGAGATTTAAATATCTGGCTATAAACTTTCATGGGAGCTATGAAATTATAAATTTAACAAAGAAAATAGAAAAATGTATAACAAGGGCTGAAATGCGAGCTTAAAATTCAACAATAAAAATTTTCTTCCGAGTCATACGAAAATTGAATAGGCTGAATTTACCCTCAAGCCCGATGGTGGTCACTTAAAATTCTATGCCTTATTGGCAAACTTTGACTTTAACAACTGAAGAATATCAATTATCTCAACAAAGTTGGTTTTTTCAAGGGTCAAAACTCTTTAAAAAAAGTATTAAAAGCCATTTGAGGATCTAAATGACCTTTGAAACAAATGCATTCGAAATAGAAATTACAATGGCCTATGTGACCCTCGAAACAATAATTTCAACAGCCTACATGACCTTTAAAACAAATATTTTATCTTTACGGAAAATCAATGACCCTTAAAAAAATTCAAAAATAAATAAAAGTAAAATAAATTTTTTTTTTTGAGTCTCCCAACCCTCAAAATAAGGTTTTTCTCTTTAAATAAATAAATAAATAAATAACTCACAGACATACACATACACTTTAAAGAACCACATATTACAAAATCTATATTATACCAAAGCACAAATATCAGACAAAATTCAATTAGCTTTCCAAATTACTAAATCCTTCATTCTTGAAGTTTATGGAGACACTTTTACATTAACCTAAAGGAACTTAATATTTTTAACTACAGAATTTTAAAACCAATAAACTATTATACCCACCATCTTTAATAGCATGCTGAGAGTGTTGGGCCTAAAACAATTTCTCATGGCCATTCCAAGAGATTAGAAGATGCTTCAATCAGAAGTTCCCATTAGTCTGATAAGTCCTTGGGTCCAATATTCCAACATTTTGGCCAATTACTTCTAAGGATGCACATGCTTTCATCTTGTCAGTAATCTGCAACCAAAGATATACCCCTACAACATGGAGAGTAATCATCCACTTGATACTATGTATAACACATAAATCATGTAGTTGGTTACACATGTAAGGATGTAAAGCCCTTTAAAAATCTTACATTCATGAATGGGGGCATTAGAGAAATAGAAGTGGTGGCTTGTGAATAATGAATAAAATAAAGTTACTGGTGAACACATACAACATCTGGGCTTCAAATAACTGACGTAGACAGTTTTCAGATTCACATAAACTGACGGAATTTTCAACTCTTAAGAGTAATGTTTTCCAAAACTCAAAATGGAATACAAATTATGAAATTGAACAAATCATCAAGGTATAAAAATAAACTCGAATTAATGATGGCAAAAACAGCCAAACTAACCACAACCTATTCATGTGGTAATGCACTTGGTACATAGTTGAGGTGTTTGACTGACAAATTGTCATATAATGAAGTCTATGTTGACATGTAACATATTTCAGTTCATGAATTATTATTACCTTGACCACAAGTGTCTGAACCCCAGCATATTTGACATCCCAATTGAACTCACTCATGCTCCATCTAGTTCCACCAAGAGAGTCACCATTTTCCCAAGGTAGTTCAAGTAGTACTGAATTTCAACTGCCTCGGATGCATTCATTTATCCATAGGATGCATAAACATAAGTTAGCACAATTAATCATTGTTAGCATCAGAGTCATAACTTTCATTATAGAGCTAGGATATTGAGCACCAAGAGAATCGCAAAGCTTAATTATTTTCTATTTATCCCAACTTTTGCTAGATAAACATAAATTTACTAATTCCCAAAAATAAAAAAAAAAGGTACTCTCATCTCACTCCAGCAAATTCCAAAAAAAAAATACTTGACTTGCATCTAGATATACCCAAAGAAAAAAAGTAAGAAAGTGTGAGAAAACAAACTTGGAAAGGAAGCTAAGACCAATCAAAGCAGAGCTCAATAACTTAGTCAAAATCCATCAAAGATCTGCAAAGCAGAACTTGCAAATTTAAAAACAACCAGAATTTTTCTCATAAAGAAAGACTATTAGAAGCAATTAAAGACCCAAAAGTTTCTCAGGAATTCTGTTGAGAAAAATCTAGTGGAAGATGTGAAAGTAAACAAACAAAAACAAAAAGGTAGATTTGAAGGTGGGTGGAAGAAACAGAGAGATCTGTACCTCAATGACAAGTACCTCATCAAAGACACAAATCTTAAACTATAAAGATATTCAATCAATGCAAATTAATTACATAACCACTTGCTGGAAAAATTAGGAAACATCCTCACATGTAAAAAAAAAAATCATATTGGTGTATATCAAACAAAAGTAGAAGTATAATTTAATCAAACTGAATACCGAGTCAAACATTTACAAGGCTGGATTAGATATATGAAGATTATATTACACAAATTTTATATTCATATATAATGGAATGTAGAGGCTTCTTTCTTTAGAAGATGACAGAAACAACCAAAAGATCTTTGATCAGCAGCATCACCATGATTTCAATTCAGTAGCATCTGCAATTCTTTCAACTAAGTTTCTATCTCTACAACAACTAGAAGACAAGTATAAACAACAAGGAATATGAAGCTATGATATATGAACAAGCGAAGTAAGAAGAAGGTGCCAAAAAGAAAAAATAGCGGGTAACTTCAAGAATGCAGCCCACATTGATTGTGCAGGATTAAATGATTAAACAAAAGTTTAAAAATACTTGCATTGAGATTTCAAAATCATCTTTTCCAGTGTAACTGAAAATCTTGGAAACAAGACAAGGGTATTTTTTGTAGCCGCATTAAGAGGAATACCATCACAAATTTTAGCACAAAATAAAAATGGACCATCTTGCTTTATATTTTTGTGTCATGTAACTAAGTAGTGGTTGCCAAAGAAGATTAATATCCTGGATGAGAGGAAAATCATGGAAAAAATATATTATAGAAATACTGTCTAGCAGCACATAAATGGACAGTAGAACATAAAGTTAAGAAGAAACTTACAATGTCAAATATATTAAACAAGAAGACAAAAAACGCATATATTGTATAGTAAACCCAAGGCTCTGCACCAGGATAAGTTTCAAGGTTAAATATCTCCTTCACATGCTCCCAGAAAGGTGATCCAAGGAGGCTGCCATGAATAGCCGGGTTAGTAGTAAATTTTCTATCCAAAACATGGTTGACAAAAAAAAAAAAAAAGAAGTGTCAATGAACCAATTATACTACCAGATACCATTATTTAGTGCTTTGAGTAACAAAGCTTAAGTATATGGTGAGGGAAACTTCCACTAGATTGTTACCTATTGCATATTATTAGTCAATATTCAAGAAATCAAACATACAACATATGATGATAGTAACAAAAGACAGAACTATAGAGTAACTCTTGCCAAAATAATCTCATTAGACAATGTTATGGAAAAAAAAAAAATTTAATTAGGATAAAGTAAACTTGTAAAATGTATATTTGTGCTTGGTAATGACATACCAAATCAATCAAAGCATCCATCACTCCTCCAACAACAGCACCAGCAATTATGCAGCAACTTAAGCAGCACTAGCATCAGTTATGTAGCAACTTAAGTTGAGCATTATTGCCACCAACCATGAGTATTGATCCAGCCAGCATAAATCCTAAAAATCAGCCACACATATAAACTAGTTACTATCACTAGTGAAATTTGATAGAGTGAAGAACCTGACTTGGGCATTATATAATACAATAGATAGTAAATAGATCTTGTATTTTTTTAATTTCTAGTGAAATTTGAAACCTTAGTACCATAACACGTTACCAACAAAGCACGGAGCTATGGTTTTGCCGTTTCATCACTCAAACAATCTAAAATTGATACCAACATAGGTCTTCACAAATCCGTGACACCAATTGAAAACAAAGCATGCCCAACAATAATATATTTCAAAATGAAATCCCAGCAATTCATGATTTAGATCACACCCATTCCAAAGTGGCGCACTTCTTTCCATGTAAATTTAACCATATTGAACTAACAAGGTCCTCTATAACATTTGTATAACATTGCTATAGTTCTCTCTGTTCAAGAAATTGTGCAGTAAAGCAAACTCTAAAAACGGCCAAACCTTTAAGATAATTGAGCTTAACAGATTCTATTTATGTCCTCCCCACATTCTATGCCCCAAGTAAAAATTAATATAATTAATACATATTTTTAATTGCCAAATGAAAAAAATTTCATTCTCATTCAACTCCAGTGCATCAATTTTATTAAAAAAATTCAAACTTACAATAAAAAATAAAATAAAATAAAAAGATTTATATACAAAATTGAATCAGGCTAAAGCTTTAGATCAGACCTAAAAACACAAATAAACCAGGAAATGTAGAGCAAAATGAAGAAGATGAGAAATAACAAAATCCACACCTTCTGCTTTTTTAAGCCACGGATCAAAGCCGGTTTCGCGTGATTCCAATTCCGAAGTATCCAAACCCTAGCCCCCAATTTATACTACTACTATCTCTCTCTCTCTCTCTAAGCCCCTAAAACACCAGGACTAACCCAAAATTGGACGAATACTTTGTAGTCAAACGAAGAGGTGGAAGAGAGATTGGGACAACTTCAACTTTTTTTTTTCTCGGGAACAAACAGAGAGTTAAATAGAGAGAGAGCTGTAATCAAACGGAGGAGATGATATTGCCAACCACCGCGCCTCAGATCGTCGTTGGAGCTAAGTCATCGACTTCCGCACCTTTTATTTTTCAAATTATGGGCTTTATTTTGTGGGTTGAAAATTTTGGGATATCTTTATTTTGAGGGTTACGTTAAAATGGTGATGAAAAATGTAATATTTGGATCCAAAACACTCACGGGAATGCTGCTAAACTGTTCCGCCTTTTTTTTTTTTAAACGTTTGTATTGGCTTATTTCAAGTGTTTCTAAGGGGTGTTTGGTTTGTGTTTTCAAACGACTATTTCTAGATATACTTTTTTACTACACTTTTTTACTCAAACATATTTTCACAAATGTTCTCAAATAACAATTTTCAGTTTTTAAACACATGTACCAAACGAGCACTTAATGTCTCTTGAAATAAAGCTGTCCATACTTGTTCACTCAAACCTATTTTCAGGGTTTGTTTGGACCCTCGAAATTAGTGGGTCGAAACAAGTGAAGTATTTTGTAGTCTATTTACTCATCTCATTCAATAGTTCGGTGCTTGGGTAGTTGGGTTCCCACTTTGCTATAAAAGATCTCAAGTTCCTACACTATTTCCTTGGTTATTAATGAAACCTCTTAACTTGGTGACAATTTCCATCTCACACAAACTATGTATGCCACTAATTTTGCTAATGTATGCTTACATGCATGGACTTTGCCAAACCATACTCTTCCCTATGGTCGTAATCCCATCTCCTACAATAGTATTTTGGTACTTTCCAAACCTTACTCTCACCCATCTTGACCTTCCATTTGCCTTAACTAGGTGTGCCAATTCATACATTAACCTAGGACATCTCATTAGTCTGCGTCTCAAAGGCACTCTAGAATCTCAATAACAGGTTTCTTTTTAATCCAAGTCCTCTTAGCCTTGAGGCCTATTTATCGTTGTTCCACTCGTGGTTATTGCATTTATTTTGAGTTTTCATCTATCTTGTTGAGCGCCAAGAGATAGGCCATCATTTCTTGCTTTAGCACCAAAACAAACTACCATTAATTGGCTCAAACTGCCACTAACCTCTCTTGGTTCTGTCAGCTTTTCTGAAATCTCCATCTTTTTCAACCTCCACTAATATGTTGTGATAATATTATAGCTCCATTTTCCTCTGCTCCAAATCCTCCAATCCACTTTTTTTATGCTTGTGTGAAACATCTCAAAGTTTATTGTGATATTATCACTGTTCGTGAGAAGGTTGTGCGTAAGCTTTGGGTGTTGTACATTCACACTGTGGATCAAATTGCTTATGTGTTCAACAGGGACCTTACTAGTGCTCAATTCTGGCTGACAAGCTCATGATTTGTTCTTTATCGATCCAACAGCTTGTGAGGGTGTATTAGTGGAAATTAAGACAAGATACCGAATCAAGTCAATCCAATATTACAATATCTAACTCTAGTCAACCATTTTTAATATTGGGTCATTCTAAGGAAGCAATCACACAATATCTTTCATGCATGCAACCACTCCCAATATACCAAATGTAGTCTTTGTCAACCATCATTACTATTGGAACCTATAAAAGGAACCCATCACTTGATCTCTTCGGATAATCATTCTTTTGTATAATTGATTTTATATTCTTATGATTTTTACTATCCGGAGACTTGAGACTTTATTATTGTAAAAGGAGATTATACATTGAAGGAGATATATAATCATTTTCTTTTATCATTGTTTTCTTTCATTTTTTCTTCTCTCATCTTAAGAAAATAAAATAATATTTTTAATTTTAATTTATCACAAAACAAAATATGAATCTCTTTGTTGTTTTCTTCTTCATTTTTTTTGGTAGAAAAGGGATATTCATTAAACTAAGTGATATTGGAAAAGGGATTTTTTTTTTTCTTCAAAATAGCACAAATTTGCAAACAATTTCATTAGTTAACATATTTTCAAAACTATTTAACAAACTAATATCTCGACTACAATAGACTTGATTCTGGAGTGTTAAATCGAGCCCACTGAACTCGATTTCCTATACAAATTGAGTTTGTAGAACTCATTTTCTCAGCAAACCCAACGACCCCAAGGAAATCCAAAGAATCCAGACACAACAACACTTTGTCAACAACAACAAATCCAATGAAATCCAAACACAACAACAGTCCGTCAACAACAACAAACCCAACAAAATCCAAAGAATCAAAGAGAAACCATCAACAATCAAGAAACTCAAAGACCCAGAGAGAAACATCATCAACAAGAATCAAGAAACTCACCCAAATATCCAGTGAGAAACATCAACAAACCCGTCGCCGCCACGTGGAGCCTTTGCCGCTACCTGGGTTTGATCTTTGGTTTATTTTTTCGGCGGCCTTCATAGTTTGGGTTTGTTCTTTGGGGGAAGAAGAATGCCAAAAATCAAGCCTTACAAACTTGATTTGTATAGTCCAAAATCAAGTCCCCTACACTCGAGATGTTAGTTTGCTAAATAGTTTTGAAACTGTGCTAACTAACAAAATTGTTTTTAAATTTGTGTTATTTTGAAAAAAAAAAAAATCCCTGGAAAAGTATGGAGGAACCCAAACTAATATGACGAATGATGGATCACAAATTATTTTGATAGATGGAATAAGTCAAAAACTCATTAATAAAATGAATAAATAGCCCACTACCAAAGCAAAAAGACCAATGAGATACATGCATTCCCAACCAACAGAATTATGCTAAGGATATAGGATTGAAATGACTCACCACTCATTGAGATACAAATTATCATCACCCAAAGATATACAAAAACCGAAACTCACCACCAAAGGATAGGAAAATGAAAATAGCAATTAAATTAGGCGAAACTACATTATTAGTCCCTTGTGTTTACCCTGTGAGCGTAATTGATCCCTTAAGTTTCAAGTGAGCGTTATTGGTCCCTCAAGTTTTATAAGTGCGCAGTATTAGTCATTCTGTTAATTGCCATTAGTAATGTTGCTTATGTGGCTAATAGGATAGTGTTCTAGCAATTTTTTTTAATGATGTTGCATTTTTTAATGAAAAAATTGCAAAAAATATTTTACTCATCATAAAACCATTAATACCAAAATACTTGACCTGGTAAATGGTAGGTAAAATTCAAGAAATGAAATGGGAGCAATGGTGGTCGACGACAAGGTTTTTCTATTTTTAATCAAATTCTAGGTAGATAGGGTTTGAGCAATGGGTCAAATTCAATGCTCGTTATCTTCAAAGTTCACTTTGTCTTCATTCAATATTAATTTCTCCCTCTGATCGAGCATCGCCATAGTTTTCTATTTAATTAAATTCTAATTCACATAGTTCCGTTAAACAAAGAAAATAATTGTTTGATATTCTTTTTAAAAAAATTTCCTAGAATTTACTTACTTTGCTCAAACTATTTCAGAAAAAATCCAAAGTTAACTTGTGTTCTTCACCTTGTTCCACACAATTTCTTCAGCCACAAAAGAGAAAGAGAGCTGGAGATAAAAGAAAGATAACTTTTAGTGAACAGTTAAGTAGACCCAAATTTAAAATACATATTCTTTATTCTTTTTCCCGTTTTTAAACAGTGGTATAGCTTAGAATTCAATATTGAAAAGATTGGAACCCCACTTTGTGGTATCAAGTCCCCACATTTCACTTCGTTCATATTGCTAGTAACCAGACCTAATCATACCTCAAAAATATTCCTAATGTTTAATTAGTCAACATAAAACATGGAGTTAAGTTGCCAAAGGACCACACCCAACATTTGATAAGCCTCCCAATGATCTAATGGCTGCAGTCATCAACACATTCTAAGTATCAATAGGATTTCACTTGCATGCAACACGTAGAATAGTGAAGCTTTACCTCTTGATGGAGACAATGCAAGAATTTCAATAAAAAGATGACTCTCAATCTAGAATACCATAAATTCACATAATAAATAATAAGTGGATAATTGACATAAAGTCATTAGAATTAGGTAACAAAGTTTACACCTTCACTTGTACACTACATATATCTAACACTGGTATGAATGTGGAAACCAAACCAATGATCAAAGAGATAATGAAAAATATGTGCTCAAAACAATGATCAAAGAGATTCAAAGAAGCCTTGGTGACTATCCTAATTGATCATCAATGTGAAATGTATGTGATGGGGATTTCCTTATTGGTTGGTTATGGATTTTAATGGTTTAAAAATATTGAGATCACATTCTCATATGCTCACCAAGGACCTGGATTTAAACCAGCTACAGTGATAACCCAATTTGACTGAATGGAAGATAAATACAAAATTATGCTCAAAGAAGTTCCTCACAGCATTTAAAACACCTTCTTTAGCAAATTTCAATAATTTCAACTCTCTTTTACAGTCTAACAAATCCATACAACAAAAAAAGACCAGTCGCAAAAAAAGGTATGTAATGTGGTTGATTTCCATCGAATAAATTTGCAATCAAAATCAATTTCCACCTAATAGACATAAACTTGCCAACCAACCATGCCCATTTTGCAATGATCACCATCCACTCATCAACAACCATGAATTTCCAGAACAAAACCAACCCATATATAAAAATCAAAACCCAAATCTCCAAAATGCTTTAAAACAATCAATACTCATTTAACCAATCCAAAATCAAAATGATTTAAAACCCATATATACCTATTTTCTTCTAGCAAGATTCTTGAACTCTTAAATCTGCAAAACCAGCCATTATCCATACAAATCAAAACCCAGTTCTTTAACATAGTTCAAGTCTAGTATAGTTCAAAAAAAAAAAAAAAGGAAAATCAGTTATCATAGAAGGAAATCAAGAACTTCAACATTCACAAAACATACGTAAAACTTAAAGCAAAAGTTGAGAGAGATTGTCTGACCTTGAAGGCTTGGAGTGAAACTCATAAAGCTTTACACTGAAAAACTAAAGCCTCAAAGTCAAAGATGCTGAAACTAAGATTGAGTGTTAAGCATTTCATTTCAAAAAATATTGAATGTTGAAACTATAAAAGAAAGGTTTTACTTTTTAAGTTAGAATATTTGAAAAAGAAAACTCACCGTCGCGAACGGCCGGCGAGCTTCACGATGAGCTGAACCATCGCGAACGGTCGGCGAGCTTTGTGACAAGCTGAACTGTCGCGAACGGCCGGCGAGCTTCGCGACGAGTTGAACCGTCGCAAGCTGAAGAGAGGATTTGCGACGGATCGGCAAGGATCTGCGATGGTAAGCCGAGGATCTGTGACGGTGAGGCTGGGTTTGGCGACGGAAGCTGGGTTTGGTGACGGTGCAGCAGGGTTTTGTGACGGTGAGGCTAGGTTTTGCGACGGTGAGGCTAGGTTGCGATGGTGAGGCGAGGATCAGCGACGGTGAGGCTGGGTTTGCGACAGTGAGAAGTGGTTTCAGTTTGTTTACTATTTGGAAATATAGGGAGAATCGGGTGAGTGAAGGAAGTTTAACAAAATAAAAAGGGGCTGAATTACATTTTTAGTGTAAAACTTATTGCGATGACTTATATTTCGTCACTATTGGCTAACTTTAGCGACGAAAATTAGCTTCGTCGCTGATAATGATACCCATTTTTGTGATTTTTTTTTTTAATGACGACTTATTTTCATCACTATTTGTGACTTTCAGCAACGAAATGGGTTTCGTCACTAATAGTATTTTTATCAGTACCTTTAGTGACGAAAGTTTTCGTCACAAAAAACTTAAACTTTTAGTGACGAAATAATTCGTCACTATAGATGAATTTAGTTTGGCGCCTATATTTTCATTTGGTGCATTTTGTTCAACTCAACATTTAATGATGAAATTTATTTTTCGTCACTAAATGTTACTAATTTTTTTTTATATTTAGTGACAAAATATAAATTTCATCACTAAATGGTACTTTTTAGTGACGAAAAAATTTTCCTCACTAAAATTCGTCATTGAAAATACATTTTGTTGTAGTGTGATGTGGTATGGAAAATAATTTTTTATTATTCCGTTTGACACATTAGCTTTTTCCATCTAAGAGATAATAACAAGTACTACGTTGACACAACACTAAAAATGTTAGGGACCAAATTGATGCAATTAAAATGTTAGTAACTAAATTGAAATTTGGTGTAAAGGATAGAGACTAATTTTGTAATTTACTTTTTTATTTTTTTAATATATATCACAGACATCAACGAATGTGATCTTAAAGAGCTCAATAGCTGCACAAGCATTCAATTTTGTGTTAATGACATCGGATCATAACATTGTTTGTGTATCGAGGGGTACAATAATCTAGACAGGGAGGCATGTGTCCCCAATCAACCTGCTCCTTAATTATCACTAGCAATTAGCCTCACTATTGGTAAGTATATTTAGTTGCTCTTTCGAAAAAAAACTTTTAGCTTTTAGGTTTTTATTTTTTATTTTTTTTAATTTAACAAAATTATCTTTTTTGAAAATTAATTAGCTTTTAATATTTTGGCACACATTTAGCAAAAAAGCATATATATATATATATATATGTGTGTGTAAACTACTATATAAATAAGTTGCTAGAAATACATATAAATAGAGTTTTAACTAGAAATACGTAAGGATTGAGTTTTAACTTTTAAATTGAAGATCATATGTAGAATGACTTGCAATCATTGTTTCAAAGAACAAAGGGAATCATGGTTGGTTTGGGAAAAAGAAAAAAGAAAATTTTAGGACACATTTGATATACTGTGATGATGATTACAGTATAATAAAAATAAGTATCACAATTTTTATCAACAAAAAAAAAAAAAAAAAAAAAAAAAAAAAGGTATTACAAATGAATAAGGTGATGGAATGATATCATATTTAGTTCATTTTTCCAAAACACGCTTCTTACAAAATTATATATTTACACTTTCGATTATGTTTTGAATTAATTTTGATTTTTTTATGGCATCAAAATAGATAGGAACAATAAAACAAACTGGAGTTTCTCAATTTAAAAATAGCAGACTAAAAAAAAATAGCACCTGGTTTTAATCTCATGTTTCCACCAGAGAAAGAAAGCAATGTTGGGAATGGTTGAGTATTTTATCCTTTTTGTATTAGTTAAAATTTATATAATTAATAGAAATAAAAAAATGAAAACTATCGATTTAGAATTGGGTGCCACTCTTGACAGCCAAAAAATAAAATTAGGTCACAAGATTTTGGAAGGAACAATAAAATTAAGACAAGAAATCTCATCAATTAAGAACAAAGCCAAGAAAGACGATGTGCAGCTTAGAGAATAAATGAGTTAAAAAATAAATAAATAAATAAATAAATAAAAAACTCTTATTCACATGGGGAGAGAGAGAGCGAACAAGGAGGGTGAGTACTTGGTAGGGAAGAACAATTATCCTCTTTTTTATAAGTAATAGTTATTCTTCATTTTTTTTAAATAGTCATTCCTAAGGAATAACTATTTATTGTAATAAAAACACAAACAAACAATTGAATAATTATTCCTAAGGAATAGTCATTCTATTATGATGTATATTACAGTTTACTAAACATACTATTAAACTTTTTCTTGTCTCTGTTCTCCACATTGTTAATTGTGACTTTATCTATTTAACATTACAAAATGTACATTGACTAAATTTAGTGAAATAAAAAATAATAATAATAAATCCACAACTTGATTGTCCCTGGGGAATATTAAATAATGTAGAAAATGGATCTAATGTAATTAACCTTCAACTTGATTGTCGTTGTGGCCACAGGATTGAGTCTTGAGTCCACCTATTTGCTCTAAAAATAGTATGTCATATAGTCAATTTTATATTAATGACAAATGATATATCCATAACATTTTTCACAATTCCGTATTACTAGTTATTATTATTGGGGTAAAAAAGTAATCTTAGTGTTAGGTTCAAATTTAAACCAATAATAACTAACCACCTATGATTTGTTGTAAAAATATTGTGGACGTAGCATTTCTCTATATTAATACGGAAAAATTAATAAATACTCTGAGGATATTGTTAATGAACTACATTTAAAATGGTTTTATGAGAAAAAAAAATAAAAAACCATTAATTTTTTGACAGTTTTTTTTTTATTCGCTATAAAAGTAATATAATTTTTTTTTAAATGGTTCATTAATGAATAACCTAAAGACACCCGCTAACCACACTCTTATTAATATTCTATTACTTTCAATTGTAGGTATTGGCATAGGCTTGATAATCATGCTTGTTTGTTGCTCTTGGCTGTACTTGATAGTCAAGCAAAGAAAGCTGATCAAACTAAAAGAGAAGTTCTTTAAGCAAAATGGTGGTATAATTTTACAACAACGACTCTCTGGACAGGAAAATTCAACTAAAACCACCAAAATCTTCACCACCATAGAAGAGCTCGAGAAAGCTAACAACAACTATGATGAAACTTAATTATTGGTTGAGGAGGGTTTGGTACCATTCACAAAGGATTTTTTTTTTTTTTGGATAATAGGATTGTGGCCATCAAGAAGTCCAAAATAGTGGATCAAAGTCAAATTGAGCAATACATCAATGAGACAGTTGTACTTTCCCAAATTAAGCATAGGAATGTGGTTAAACTACTAGGTTGTTGTTTGGAGACTTTAGTTCCTTTATTAGTTTATGAATTCATACCTAATGGTACCCTCTTCGAGTACATACATAACATATCTTGGGAAACTTGTCTTAGGATAGTTACTGAAATAGCAAAAGCACTATCATACCTACACTCTGCAGCTTCTACACCTATAATTCATAGAGATGTGAAGTCTTCAAAAATATTGCTAGATAGTAATTACATAGCAAAGGTATCAGATTTTGAAGCTTTGAGATTGGTTCCACTAGACCAAATAGAAGTAGCAACAATGGTGCAAGGAACTATTGGATACTTAGACCCTGAATACTTGCACACAAGTCAATTGACTGAGAAAAGTGATGTTTATAGCTTTGGAGTTGTCCTTATAGAGCTATTGACTAGGAGAAAGGTGGTATCATTTGATAAGCCTGAGATGGAGAGAAGCCTTGTTACATATTTTCTCATTTCTTTGGAAGAGGATAGATTGTTTGATATTCTTGAGAAACATATAGCAACTGAAGGCAATGTTGAGCAATTGAAGGAAATGGCAAATCTTGCAAAGAAGTGCTTAAGATTGAAACAAGAGGATAGGCCTACTATGAAGGAAGTAGCAACAAAATTGGAGGAATTAAGAAAGACGGAGAAGCATTTGTGGATCAATGTTGATTCCAACTCCAAAGAAACTGAACACTTAGAGGGTGTTTGGATTTTTGATTTCCATAACTCATAACTCCGTTTCCATAACTCATAACTCAAAAATGGTGGGATTCATGATGGAAACAAGTTATGAAGCTTGTTTGGATTTCAATAACTCTGTTTTCAGTTTTTCTTTTCATCACTCAATTCTTTGATTTTTAAGTTATGAGTTATGGAAACTGAAAACACATTTTAAGTGTTTTCAATTTCCATAACTCAATTTTTAATGGCATTTTCGTAATTAAACACACATTATGGGACCCACGGCCAGAGACAAGTCACGACAGGCGCACCTTTTTCTTCTTCTTTCTTATTCTTTCTTTCTTTCTTTCTACTTCACAGACTCACTCTAACGGCCATTTTTTTTCTTCTTCTTCATTCTTTTTCTTTCTTTTCTTCTTCATTGAAACACCAAATATACTTTATCAAAAAAAAAAAAAAAACACATAGGTACCAATTTCTCAAACCCAGAAAATCAAACCCATAAACACATGAGTTAGATCACACACACTAACACAGAAACACAAACCCACAAACTTTTCTCTCCTTAACCTTGTTTTTGTGTGCTTTCTCTTCAGTCAAGCACCAATAGAGGTAACCACAAACACCATAACAATAAAATAAAATAACATAAGCAATAAATCGCAAACAACAGAGACAAAGAAAGGGGCATGAACAACAATAGAAAAAATAGAGCACAAATAGAACAATACCCACAAAAATCAAGCCTTAAGTTTTTCAAAAATCAACCCTAATAAAACATGGAGATCGGCGCTGGGTTGAGAAGGTGGGAGATGGGCACCGATCAATGCCGCAACAAGTCGGAGGTGGGAGATCGGCGCCGCCACTACACCAATCGACGCCACTGCTACACCAATCATCTTTTATCTTACCTAGGTTTGGGTTTGTGTTGGGAGAGTAATAGGGCAATGGTGACTGAAAGAGAAGAAAATGAAATGAAAAGAGTTGAAGGAGGCAAGTAGGGTAACTATACTCATTGACATGGTGCTCAGGCAGTGGGTCCCACAAACAGTAAAAATATTTGAGTGATAGGAAGTGAAAACAAAAACCAAATGGGTAGGATATTTTAAGTGATGAGTGATGAGTGATGAGCAATATGTGATGAGTGATGAGTGATGAGTGACGGAAATTGAGTGATGAAAAAAAAATCCAAACAAGGCTACTCACTAAGACATCAGATTCTAGCAAATATGATGTAAGAAATAAAATATTAGGGCACGTTTGATAAACTGTTAAAGATACTGTAATATAATAGATATTCCTATGGTATAATTATTCCGTTATTTGGTTATGTATTTTTTACAATGAATAGTTATTTCTTATGAATAGTTATTCTTCAAAATGAGGAATAACTATTATTTATCAAAAGTACCAAATATCTATTCCTTCACCTTATGTAACAACTTTTTTAAAAATTTTCCTAAAAAGCTATTAGTTGCCACATCTTCAAAAGGAAAGAAAATAAATTTTCCTCGTTGTTAATTATTAGCTCTATTTTGAACACCCCAAAATAAATGTATTTTAGGAAATTTGACTTAAAAATGGTTTAATTATACTTTCTTTTTATATTCTACTAAATTGTAGATACATATTTAGGATTCTATTCTTAAATGGACCATGTAGTGTTGGACTTTGATGATGGGAGATAATCTTAGGTTGATGACATATTTTTATTAGTGGTAATTAATGTGTTACACAATTTGTGTAGTTTCCCCTTTTTACACTTGTCAAGTTCATTTTTCCTTTTTATATATATATATATATATATATATATATATATTTTTTTTTTTATTCTTTCCTTTTAGTTGTTAGGAGATTTATCCTAAAGTGAAAGTGGTGGAAGATTCCGTAAAATAAAAGGAAAAAAAAAAAAAGAATAATGACATTGTAAATAAATATCACACTGATTTTTTTTCAAATCTTCCTTTATATATATTTATATAAAGATGGGTTCAAGTTACACTTGGTATAACTTCACAAGAGTCACACCTTTGTTAGACTATTGATTTGTATTAGATCTTAGGGTGAAAAAAACACTCATAATCGTGTATTTATTATTCCCTAAAAATGAGTAACTAAGTCATTAATTCTTCTTATTAAAATAGAAAAAGTAAAAACAACATTAACTCTCAATCCATTGTCATCTTCATCTTCTCTCCCTCTCTCACGTGGTCTTGTGTTTAGGAAACAAGTGAAATTTTTATTATTATTTTATGTCTGGGAGTGTTTGATTGCTTTTCTCATTTGCTACCACCTATGAAGCTGTTCTTTCATGGGGCCATGCTTTTCGTGTTGCACCACCAGTGACAGAGTGTTTAATTGCTTCGTTCATTTATTTATTATATTATAACCATTGTTATTAATACCATTCCTGTAAAGTTGTGATTTACAAATATGTATTTTGTTGGCTTTTATTCCGTGCCAAATTTGATTGTAATTTTATTCAATCTTGTGTAACTTGTATTTGTTGTGGGATGTGATTGTAAAGGTTGTGTGTTAGAGAGAGAGAGAGAGAGAGTGTGAAGACTCAAGCAAGTGAAGCCAAAAGACTTCTCACGGGTGTCTCACGACTAAGCTTCCCGCGAAGTGAAGCATGTGCCTTGCACATGACTGGAATGCGAAGCATCTGTACAAATGGAGACAGCTGTGTCTCGTGAGTATCTCGCAAGTAAGGCCTTCCGGCGAGACACCCGCGAGACATTCTATTCTGCTAGTCTGTATTGCCTGTACACACTTTCTGTACCCTCATTATATATACCCATATTACCCACAAATCTTACAAAGAGCTTCTAAGAGAAAACCCTAGCTAAAACACTTGAGAGTTAGAAATTGTTATACCAACAATTCTCTACACCTTTGTTTATGGGATTTCCCCATCTCCTATCTCTCCATTTCCATACCATTGAGAGGTCAATAGCCCAAACACTTACCACACCTTTTGAGAGTGTCCAGTGAGGTTTTGGTGCAGCTGGGAAACATTGGAAGAAGCCAAGGATGGCAGATGCAACATGGAGCTTGTTGCGGGATCTAGAGAGCTAGACGAGACACGATTCCGAGAAGCCTTGTTGGAGTAGGAGCTTGGAGGGCTTAGGTACAGAAGGTAGATTAGGCTTGGAGAGTCTCTTGCTTACCCATGTATCCCAACTAATTGTCTATTGGATCGATTTCTGCTTAGAGAGCGGCGCAGAGGTTTTTCGCTGAGTTCTTCGGTTTCCTCTTTGATAACACGTCTCAATATTATCTATGTTTGCATCTCTCTTCTCTACTCATGTTTATTTCATTTTACTGCTGTGTTGCTTTAATTATGAAGTAGAGTAGCTCTCTTGTTTGTTTGCTTACATTTACACTATTCCGCACTTAGTATTAAGTTAGTGTAAAATAAATCAAGCCATAATTTGTATTGTGGGTCTAAACAAGCTCTTGTGTTTTCACAAATTTTGAGCTTTCAGTTCTGTTCCAGCCGGAACGGCCAAAATTTTTCATACTGGTATGCAAACCGATACCAGAATACCCTCCCATTCCACCTCAAGTTACATTTCGGGCAGTTTCAGGACATTCCGGTCAATTTCGGCAAATTTCGGCCGAGATGCAAATTTCGACCGATATAGGATTTGGCCTATTATTTTAAAAAAAAGAAAAAAAGAAAAGGTCCAAACGACATTGTTTTGGACTTTACTAAAAGACCTAATCTCAAATCTATTCTTTTCTTTGATTCTTTCACTCTCAAATCCCTCATTCACTACCGTTGTGCTCTCTATGGAGTTTCTGTGCTCAGTGTGTTGTGCTCTCTCATACTCATCAGTCTCTGTGTTGTGCTCTCTCAATCTCTCATACTCATCTGTCTCTGACTCTCTCACTCTCTTGGATTGAACAGCCAAATCAGGTATTCTTTCTCTACTTTCACTCTCTTGGATTGAAGCTTCAGCCAAATCATAAATTTTTTTTTTCTTATGATTTGTTTTGTGGTTGAGATTTAAGAACTTACTAACTTAGGACGTAAGAGTTAAGAATTTAAGATATGTGATTTGTTTGTTCATTAACTTCATTCACTTCATGCATTTGATTGAATTTCATTTCATTTCATTGAACAGTAAACTATGGCTCATCATAGTTCAAAGGATCCCACATGGGCTCATGCCCGTGCGGGTACTTCTTTTGCTTTTATGGCCTCTACCCCTACAAGATCAGAGGATCCTGCATGGGCTCATGTCCGTGCAATGCCTAACGCAAAAAATAACACTATATGTTTGCATTGTAATAAGTTGATTAAAGGGGGTGGTATTACTAGACTTAAGTATCATCTTGCTAGGATTAGGGGTCAAGTTGAACCATGTAAAAAGGTTTCATCTAATATTAGGTTTCAAATGAAACAAATGATTGAAGACTTGAAAAAATCTAAACAAACTAAAAAGATGATTCAATCAGAAATTAGGAACCCATATGATGTTGATGAGGAGGAGGAGGAGGTTAGGGTTGTTGAAAAGAGTCCCTCTCAAACATTAGGTAAATGAAAATCTAGGGGAAAGGATGTTGACACTGATATGGGTCAAATAAGAGGAAAGAAGAAAATTAAGAGTTATTTTTCTCCTAGAACAACCCCCGGTGCTCAACCCTCTATAAGAAGTGCTTTGGTTAGTAAAGCAATGATTGATAATGCAAAAATGAATGTGGCAAGATAATGGTATCATTCTAATGTACCCTTTTATGCATCTCAGTCACCCTATTATCAACCTATGATAGATTCCATTGCTGCTATTGGGCCGGGATTTAAGGGGCCTTCTTTTTATGAGTTGAGGGGACCCCTTTTGAAAAATGTTGTCCATGAAGTTAATGATTTTTTGTTAGATATAAAAAATGATTGGAAAGTGTATGGCTGTTTAGTGATGTTTGATGGGTGGAAAAATCAAAAACAACAACCAATAATAAATTTTTTGGTGTATTGTCCAAGGGGTGCCATGTTCTTGAAATCTATTGACACTTCAGGCCTTACAAAGGATGCTGAAACTTTGTTCAATATATTTGATTTTGTTGTTCAAGAAATTGGTGTGGAATATATTGTGCAACTGATTACAGATAATGCTTCTGCCTATAAAAAAGTTGGAAAAAAATTATAGCAGAAGTATGGTACTTTATTTTGGTCTCCTTGTGCAGCTCATTGCTTAGACTTGTTGTTGGAGAATATTGCTAATCCTAAATGGTTCCCTCTTGTTGATGAAGCAATTAAGAAGGCAAAAAAGATGACAAAGTTCATTTACAACCATGGAGTTGTTTTAGATTTGATGAGGCAAGATTTTACAAATGGAAGAGAGTTATGTCGTCCTGCAATTACAAGGTTTGCCACTAACTTCTTAAATCTACAGAGCATGCTAAGGTTCAAAAAAGAGCTTAGACAAATGTTCACTTGTGATAAATGGCTTTCATGCCTCCATGCTAAGACTGCCATTAGGAAGGAGATAAGTAAAATTGTTTTGGAAGATTATTCGTTTTGGTCTCAATGCAAGAACATAGTGAAAGTTAGTGAGCCTTTAGTTAGAGTACTTCGTCTTGTTGATGGGGATGAGAAACCTACTATGGGGTACTTATATGAAGCAATGGACAAAGCAAAAGAGGAAATAAAAAGAAGGTTGAAGAACAAAGTTTCTTTGTATGGACATTATAATAGAGTTATTAATGCTAGATGGGACAAACAACTTCATAGTCTTCTGCATGCAACAGGTTGTTTTCTTAACCCTGCAATTTACTTTAGGCCTTCATTTAAAAATGAAGTTCAAAGAGGTTTGCTAAGCACTCTAATGAGGTTGGTTCTTGATCCTGACATGCAAGAGAAAATAAGTTCACAACTTGATGAGTACAAAAAGTCAATTGGTGACTTTGGCACATCACTAGCAATCCGCCAACGAGAGAGACTAAATCTAGATAGCCATTAATAATTTAATAGTATTTCCTTTCAATATGTCTATTTATCCTTTATAGTTGTTATTGTAAGATTACATGAGCAATACTTATTTTACATTATTATTTGTTATTGTAGTTTCATGGTGGGAGCAATTTGGACTTGGAGTTCCAGACTTACAATCATTTGCCATTCGTGTGCTAAGTCAATGTTGTAGTGAAACTAGTTGTGAGAGAAATTGGAGCACATTTGAATATGTTCACTCAAAAAAGAGAAATAGATTGGAACATAAATGAGTAAATGATTTGAGGCTTCGAGAAAGGTAAATTTATAATCGTTACTCATATGTAAATGAAATGTACTTTCAAATAATTGTAATTTATAAAATGTTACTAATGTTTAATATTCTCATTGGTAGGTACATTAAAAGGAATAAGTATGCATTGGATCCTATAAGCTTGGATAACATTGACTTGATGGAAGATTGGGTGGCTAAAGAACCTGCACTTCTTAATCCAGATGACATAAATTGGGATTGTCTTAATGAACCAGCACCCCTAATGAATGTGGAAGAGGATGCTGAACTTGAAACTATTGATGTTGATGACAATGATGATGATGACAACTGTAGAGAGGGAAAATTCCCGACCTATCACAAGCTGACACGTCCCATTACTAAGTCCACAAAATATAGCCAATTACAAAGCACCACGTACGGCTACTAGGTTTTGCTATCACTATTCAGAAGCCAACAGAAATTTACCAAGTGTCATGCAAAAACTAATCATACATTAGCGCACGTGTAAGCGATGCCACAAGCAACCTCACACGTGTAAGCGATGACAAAAGCAGTCCAGCACGTGTAAGCGATGACATAAGCAGACCAATCAGGCTGTGACATGTGTCACCAATCAAGCTCCGCCATGTGTCGCTCACCCACCCCCAAACTCCTATAAATAGAAGCCTTCCTAAGACATTTAGGAAGACAAAGATTCAGAAGGACGAAGATTCAAGAGGACTAGAATTCAAAAGTGAAAAAGCTCTGCGAAGATCAAGCCTCAAAGCCTTCAAGAACTTCAAGAACTTTAGCCCCAAAATCGGAGAACATTCGAAGCAGAATCATCCAAACCATCTGCCTAGATCCAAAAGTTTGCGGGAATCAAGCTCAAAGGTCCGAAAACATCATCAAATCACAAATTAGTGAAGCTCTACGGATTCAAGCCTCTAAAGCCTTGAAGAACTTCCACCACAAACCTTTGAATACAAAGAACATTCGAAGCAGAATCATTCAAACTACCTGCTTAGATCTCAAAGGTCACTGGAATCAAGCTCAAAAGCCTCCAGAAACCTCAAACAACCACAAATCAGTGAAGCTCCACAGATTCATGCCTCTAAAGCCCCGGAGAACTTTCACCACAAACCTTCGAAGACGAAAAACACACGAAGAACACGAAGAACATGAAGAACAAAGGATTTCCAACAAGCTCATAGCCAGAGATTCATTGTAATTCTGTTTCAAAGATCTTCGATCCATTCTTCAACCAAATTGAAGTATATTGGGTGTTCAAGTCAAAACCACATTATCACAAATCCAATCAACATGTCGTTTAAGGAGATCAAATCAGAGGATAACTCTTTTGTAATTATAGAGAATTATACCACAAAATCATCAATACAAATTCACATTTGTGAAACTATTTTACTTGTTTGACTTATTTCAAAACGAGAAATTTAGTCACTTACAAATTCTGGCACGCCCAGTGGGACATCTCTGCCTCTCATCTCATTCTCCTTCAACGAAAGAAATCTTCATCATCTTGCTGCCTACTTCAATGGATTCTAGAAAGAACATTCAAGTTTCAACAATAGCTACTTCAATTAGAGTTGATATGGCTAACACCAACAACTACATTGGTGCAATCAATTGTAACCAACCGAAAGCTCATAATCAACTTCAATCTCAATCAACCAAGGAAGCCAAGGTCTAGACAATCATCTCCTTAGACCCTCTTATAAGAAACAAGGTCATCAATAAGGACGTCTCCACCTTGGAACACCTCAAATATGGGGGCAAATCCACTTCTTCCTTCATAAAAAGTTGGTCACACAATTTCTCTCACACCAAAGGGAACCCAAAAGATGAGATTTCACATGCTCACTTTAATTCACTTCCTTCTCCATCATCTTAGGAAGTTGTGTCAGTCATGATGACTAACACCTCTACCATGGAAGAAAAGATGGCTAAAATGGAGCAAAGAGTTGTCCTTCTCACAAAAGCACTTGAAGATAAGGACCTCTAAATTGCAACTTTAATGAACAAACTTGAAGTACAAGATCTTGGTGAATCAAGCCATGGTCATAAATTCACATCTGTAAATGATAACGAAGGGAGAGAAATTGAAAACACTCCCTGACGAGAACAATCTACTTCGGTTGCTTCGTTGTCAATCCAACAATTACAAGACATGATAACAAATACCATCCGAGCATAATATGGAGGTTCTTCTACAAGTTCTCTCATATATTCAAAACCCTACACAAAGTGCATCAACAACATGAGAATGCCAAATGGGTATCAACCCCCCAAATTCTTGCAGTTTGATGGCAAAGGAAATCCTAAGCAACACATTGCTCACTTTGCAGAAACTTGTGAGAACGCAGGGACTCAAGGAAGCCTCCTTGTAAAGCAATTTGTCTGTTCACTCAAGGGAAATGCCTTTGATTGATATACAGACTTAGAACCTGAATCAATTGACAGTTGGGAGCAACTCACAAGAGAATTTCTAGACCGATTCTATAGCACGCGTCGCATGGTGAGCATGATGGAGCTTACTAATACCAAGCAATGGGAAAATGAGCCAGTGGTCGATTATATCAATCGGTGGCGTTCTTTGAGTCTAGATTGCAAGGATAGACTTTCTGAAATATCTATTGTAGAGATGTGCATCCAAGGCATGCATTGGGGACTTTTTTACATCCTTCAAGGGATAAAGCCCTGAACATTTGAAGAGTTAGCAACTCGTGTGCATGACATGGAGTTGAGTATATCTAGCCATGGATGTACAAACCCTCTCATACTTGAGGAAAGCAAAAAGGAAGTAAGGAAGAAAGGAAGAATGATAGGAATGCAAAAGCCAATCTCAAAGACCTAATGGTTGTTAACACTGCCGAAATCAAGGTTCCAAGAAGAGGAGCAAGTGCAAATGAAAAACGGCTTGAAGGATGGCAAAAGAACGAAGTTCGTCGCCTAACTTTTAAGGAACGTGAGCAAAAAATATATCCGTTCCCCAATGAAGATGTGTCAAACATCTTAGAACAACTATTGCAATTGAAACTAATTGAATTGCCAGAATGCAGGCGACCAGAAGACATGGGGAAAGTTGATGACCCTAACTACTGCAAATATCATCGCATCATTGGCCACCCAATCCACAAATGCTTCGTCTTCAAAGAACAAATCATGAAGTTTGCCAAAGAAAATAAGATTGATCTAAACTTTGATGAAGTTGTTGGGTCAAACCACGTGACCGTTGCTTGTGATGTATTTCCAACTCTCAGGCAGGGGGCAAACACTAACCAAGCTCACAAGTTGATCAACAATGATGATACAAGCATCGGCCCCATCAATGGGAAGTTCCTTAAACACTTATACACTTGAAAATCAAGGATTGCTCCTTGGTAAGAGCTTAAACTGCCTACTGTAGCCCTGCAAGAGTATATGATGTCTTCCCATTACCCTTGAAAGCATACCAATAAGGAGAAATTAATCCCACTCCATGTCACCAATTGCGAGTGTGGCGTAGCGATTGGACACCCATGTCTCCCTTGAGGCCAAGATCTCGGGTTCGATCAGTGGTGATACCCACTATTACACACTGCACCCCCCCCCCTTTGCAAAAAAACACATAAGAAAAAAAAACAAAATAAAAAATTATTTGAACTACGTGATGACTTGATCCCTCTCAAGGGTACGTAGGCAACTTAGTATCTTTTGCTGAGTTTAGTCACGTACTAAAAAAAAATTATTGAAAAACAACAACAAAAAAAGAAAAAAAAATCACCAAAAAAATAGAAGTCATAAAAAAAAAATTTTGAACTATGTGATGACTTGATCCCTTTCAAGGGTATGTAGGCAACTTAGTATCTTTTGCTGAGTTCAGTTACGCACTAAAAAAAAATTATTAAAAAAAAATCATCCAAAAAGAAATTATCAAAAAAAAAAACATAAAAAAAAAAAAAAAAATTGCTGAACTACGTGATGACTTGATCCCTCTCCGAGGTACGTAGGCAGCTTAGTACTTGTCACTAAGTTCAGTCACATGAAAAGAAGAAGGATTGCCAGTCTAACTTGAAGAGTTTTCCTACGATCATCAATATGCTTTTGAGGTCCTTTTAGTTGGCAAGACATTGCTTAAAGATAGTCAACTGCTTAATAGGATGATCAAAGATCGTTGTAGTCGAAGATAAAGACTGTAAGGAGTTGACATTGCTTAGCTTTCCTTGAAATGATGTTAAACATAAGCTGATGCTTGGTTGTGGTGTAAAATAAAATCTCCAACTTCCTTTGCAAGAAATGAAGTCTTCATGGCATTGTCCATCTTCTATGGACATTCTCCCACGTTTCTGAAGTATGCTTTGCATCACTTATCTCCTGGGGGCATCTTCTTGTACCTTACAAGTCTAAGCTACATTGTCTCCATTCTGAGTGGTGCAGTTTCATATCATGTCTCCAAAAGTTGGACAATGTCACCTTCCTCCAGCATCTGAAGTTGGCGTTGCATCATCTCTCCTCCAAGGGCATGTCCATGCAATGTCAAAGTCTTGGCAGCATTCTTCTTGAAACTTCAAGGTTTTGTTGGCATCTCCTTGCATCTTCAAAGTCTTAATGAGAGCTCCTTGCAATGTCAAAGTCTTGGCGGCATTCTTCTTGAAACTTCAAGGTTTCGTTGGCATCTTCGAAATCTTAATGAGAAGTCCTTGCATCTTCAAAGTCTTGATAGGGACTCCTTGCATTTTCAACATCTTGTTGGCATCTCTGAAATCTTGATGTCTGGCTGCAGTGCTATGCGCCCTTGATGTCTGACGATGTTGCCTCTAAAAATTGCTTTATGACAAAGATGAACATTGGCACAGCTTCGGGGCAAATAAAGTGTTGACATAGCTTCAATGGCAATGTGGAGTGTTGACATGGCTTCATGAATATTGGCATGACCTCTATGCAAATGAAGTTTCGACGTGGCTTCATGAATGTTGTCACGATTTCGGTGAATGAAGTGTTAACGTAGCTTCAATGGCAAAGATGCAATGTTGGCATGGCCTCGGTATAAATGAAGTGTTGACATGGTTTCATGGCAAAAATGAATGTTGTCACGGTTTTGACATGGATGAAGTGTAGATGTGGCCTCAATGCAAATAAAATGTCAAGGCAACTTTATGACAAAGATGAATGTTGGCACGAATGAAGTGTTGACGTTACTTCATGACAAAGTTTAATGTTGGCACGGCTTCAATACAAGGACAGATGCTGGCACGGCTTCGTGGTAAAAACTCTTGATGCAGCTACATTGCAAAGACTCTTGAAATGACTGCGCTGAAAAGACAAGTGTTGGTGCATCTTAATTGTCAAGGAGAGCATGCTGCATAACAAAAACAAGCAACAACAAAGAGCTTATCAGAAGAAAATCTCATGGTACGTCTTAAAAAAAAAAAAAAAAAATCAAAGAGAGAGCTTCATTTCCAATATCTAGCCTGTGAAAAAAAAAAATCAATACGAATAAAGCAGGTCATAAAGAAAAAAAATATATATGTAAATATATATTAAAAAAAGAAAAGAAAAAAGAAAGGCGTAATTTCTCTACACTTAGTATTATGCTACCCACCAAAGATGTTGCTTGTACAACTCAATGCATACTCCGGTGGCTTTATATAGAAAACTTTTGAGACACAAGACAAAAAAGGAAAAAGAAAAGTAGGCAAGTCATTAAATGCTGCCACCGAACAATTGGAGCTCAAAGTCGGATTTTGCAAGCTCAAATGCACTCAAAGTCAAGGAAATCTACACTGAATTTTGAAAATAAAAGATGGCATTTAATGTAGAGAAACAAAAAATGGCGGCTCACCACCTACCTTTTGACCCTCAAGTCTAAACGCAATCATCCTCCTGACAGAGCAGCCAACGTAGAGTGGACTAAAAAGTCTAAAATGGCAACAAGTCCAACAATGCCTGCGGTCTCCTCTTCCAGATTTCTGAAACTTCTGACGGGATTTCACAAAATTCAACCCACAGAAATCTTCTACGACTTTCGATCTACTAAACCTAAAAAATCCAGGTCCAGATGCCTGGCCACGCGCCGCCAAAAGCTTCAGAGGATCGCGGCCTCTTCCTTCAAATCTGTGCAAATATGTTCCAAATTTCACAAAATTGACCATAGAGGGGTCTTCTACGGCCCAAGATCTACCAAACCTGAAAATTTCAGGTCCAGATACGAAGCCACGCGCCTCCATGTGCCACCGTAGGCTACAACGGTCGTGGCCTCCTCCTTCACTTCTGTGCAAATCGGGCCACCATTTCAAAAAAAAAACAGAAACTACCACTAGGTCCAGCGGGCCCCGATCTACAAAATTTGAAAATTTCAAGCCCAAACGATCAGCCACATGCTGGCACCAAGGTTTTTAAACCCGGACCGTTTATTAAACCGTAAAAGGAAGAGG
Organism: Quercus lobata; assembly: GCF_001633185.2. Classification (NCBI taxonomy): domain Eukaryota; kingdom Viridiplantae; phylum Streptophyta; class Magnoliopsida; order Fagales; family Fagaceae; genus Quercus; species Quercus lobata. The sequence continues at coordinate 30,223,830 of NC_044912.1, read as the reverse complement.
TTCAAGGTTTTTGAGGTTGAATCGAGGTCGAACCGGGGTCGAACTGTGATGACATCATAATTAATTTAATAATTATTTTAAATATATATAAAAACATTAAATTAATAAAAAAATAGAAAAATTAACTAAAATAGTCTAATTCATTTAGAGAATTAACATTACTTTAAATATTAATCTAATACAAGAATTTATTGTATAAATATTATCAAAATATTAAGTAAAAATATCATTACGTTAATTTCTAATCTAAAATATCTACGTCTACAATATTTTTACAACAAATTATAAGTTAGTTCAAATTTAAATGTATCATTGAGATTACTTTTTTATTCTAACAATAATGATTAATAACGACTTACTATTTAAAATTTATTGTGAAAATATGAGAAGCATAATCTTCCTATTTCTAACCCAATACAAATTTAAATTCTTTTTCTATTTATTCCCTCCATTCACCTGCCACTCCAAAGCAAACACATCACGTTTGGATACCCTTCATTCGCCTGCCACTCTACAGCAACATCACGTTTGGATGGGACATCAACTTTAACCCTTTTTATTTATTTATTTTATTTCCCCAAGCTTTCCATTTCCCAAGGTTTGATCTACACCACACCTTTAACTTAGTTGACAGTTCCATTTGTTCATCCCACAGGACGTAAGGACACGGAAAATCTAAAAAAATTTGAAATGGCATTCTGGTCCTGAGAGAGAGAGAGAAGGAGTAGATGTACATGTCAGGCTAGGGTTAGAATGGAATGAGTGATATTTTTGGTTGAGATAGTACACACAGCTCAGCAAGAAGAGAGCAACACCAGCCTGTCCTTTCTTTCTCTCTCTCTCTCTCTCTCTATAAGAATAGAGATGAGGCTTGTCTAGTGCTCTTATTCCTCTACCCAGGCCAATACTCTTCTTATTCCTACTATTCTTTTTTCTCTTCTTCCAAACCCAAGCTCTTCTTCAAAAAACCCCGTTGGCCTCGCATAGACTCCACTCCTCATCACCGAAAGACTAATCATAATCTCTTTTCCAGAAACTTTTAGAGACAAGGATAAAGCTAAAGGAGAGACAGTGGCTTTGAGGATCGGAAAAAAAAAAAAAAAAAAAAAAAAAAAAAAAAAAAAAAAAGAACGGCGAGTCAGTGTGTTGGAGAAGCGTCACCGTGTCACAACAATTGTGTTTCTTTTTCTTTTGTTTTTCTCTGTGTGTGTGTGTGTGTGTGTGTGTGTGTTTTTTTTTTTTTTTTAAGGTTCAAATTCAAATGGATGCAAGGAACTATGAGAAGCGGTCTGATCACGGTTCTCAAAACCATGAGGTCCGACCGCGGTTCGCACGGGTTCCTGCTTTTATCCCATAGAACGGTTCTTGCAGTTAAAAGAACCGCAAAGATGAACGGTTCGAGGTTTTTCCGATCGGACCGTATAGTCCTATCCGGATTTCAAAACCTTGGCTAGCATGTGCCACTAGAAAGTCCGGTGATTGCCAGCGTTAGTTCATGCGCTCACACGCGCCGATGCAGATAAGCTACACATTCAACGCGCTGCACGTGCCACACGCGCGCCTCAGATGTATGATGTCATGGATGACGTCATCATCCACCGGTTGACCTATTTGTCCAGACGACCCGGTTTAACCCGGACCGACCCGCAAATCTGACCCAGTCCGAATCGCCTGAAATTTAAAAAAAAAAAAAAAAAAAGAAAAAGAAAAGAAAAGGTTCTTTGACTAAGTGGACCTTTGACCTTGACCAAAAAGTCAAAATTTTTGAAATGGACTTGTCCCACTCAATTTTTCGAGTATTCTAATTTTGGGACCCGTTTCTTCATTCGAAACTCAGAAATTGTGCAAACGTCCAATTTCCAAAAAGTTGACTTTTGTGCAAATGTTGACCAAATGTCAAAAAATTTAAGATGGACCTGTCTTGCTCAATTTTTCACGTACATTTCGATTTTGGAGTCCGTTTCATCATTTGAAACTCAGAAATTGCACAAATGGCTCAAATTCCAAGATAGTTGACTTTTATGTTGAAATCAACCTAAAGTCAAAATTTTCAAGCCACACTTGTCTTGCTCAATTTTTCGTGTACATTCCGAATTTGGGGTCTATTTCTTCATTTGAGAATCCAAAATTGCTCAAATAATGTGATTCCACAATTGTTGGCTTTAATGTGAACTTTGACCAAGAATCAAGATGTCCAGGCAAAGCTTGTCCTATTCAAACTTTCACATAGATTCTGATTTTGAAATCCACTTATTTGTTTTGGACTTGGAAATCACCAATCAAACCCAGATCTTTGAAGTACTAACAGTGTCCAAAACTTAAGCTCCTAAGATCAAAATTCGAGATTCATCCATTTAATTGATATCCCCTCAGGGTTATTCTCCAAACTTCATCAAGACTTCCCTTTCAAAGTACAAATGAACTCTCACAAGTGTGTCTGGAAATTACACTGAGTCATTAGTTCAACCTACTATTCTCGTTCGGTGCCTCCTAGTCTCCAACTTACCATTCCTGTTCGGTGCCTACCATTCCCACCTACCATTCCCATCTACCGTTCTCACCAAAAATTCTCAACTATCTACCTACCATTCTCAACTACCTATCTACCATTCATCTCTCTACTATAAATAGGAGGGTCGGGTTCATCAAAAACTCATCAAAAAAAAAAAAAAAAACACTGAATCATGAAATGAAGATTTGCTTCTTTCAGATTTTCAAGTCCTCCTTTTCACAGCCATTTCTCACTATGGCCTCATCATTCTCAACACCTAGCAACCGATTTTGCTTTATAATCGGTTTGAGATCAACCCTTTCATGGTTCGGTTGAAACCCTATTTACAATATCATTGCAGTTTTGAGATCCAAACAAATTTTGTTTTTCCTGTTAACGACCACATTTGTCCATAAAATTACTTGTAACAAGGTCTGCATTTTGGTTCCATATTTCCTCGGACTTGGTTGGCCAGGAAATCCAAGTCCAGCGGACACACTTGTTCCTAACCTCAGGGCTCTTGTAGTCTCTTTCCAATTGCTTGGTCTTTTAGCAGAAGCAGTGGTTTGGAACAAACAGCAACTTGGCTGGTTTCTAAGACCAGAATCACAAGTTAGTTTCGTCTTTCATTTTTTTGTGCTTTTCCAACAAGTGGCAGTAGGTGAAGATGGTAAAAAGTGTTGGTGTATCCTACAAATTGTCTTCCATCCAACACTTAAAACAACCTCCAAGGCACCAACTCATCAAAATTCAGCCTTTGGTGTCGGCAAATGGTCACCAAAGCCTTATTCCATGTCCCCACTACTATGGGACCCAAAAGGTCATCGTTGTTGGTACCTCAAAATTCACTTTCTAGAATTACTCCAACTTAAAATCAGCTTGAAGAATTTCAGAAGGAGCTCTTCTGAAATTACTTCAACTTAACGTCCGTCAGCATGGTCCCATCACACAGGTACATTCAATTACTCGCCGCGGGACCTCATTCAACATGCAATCAGTCCCATATCCAAAGGTGCACTTCCCATAAATATCTACACCAAAAGGTCCCCAACAAATAGGGCCAGCGCCATGGTGGCATATGTTTCACTCATTCACTTCATCTTCATCACCACCACCGCCAGCATACCCAAAATCCATACTCTTCTGAAATTACCTCAACTTAAACTGAGTGAAACAGTTACGCATGCGCATTCAACCACTTTCCCACATGTCCTCGCAGTAATTCAAGGTATATTCTTTAGAAATTACTTCGCCTGGACTTCTTAAAAACACAAGGTTAGCCTCATAACTCTGTATGCTGTACCCAGCCACCATTCTCTCATCTTCCCCATCTTCTACACCCTGTGATCGCCGCCAACGTTCCAAAATACTCTCCTAAAATTACTTCAACTTAACCTTTGCTGAGAAGGCTCCATCACCCAAGTACATTCAAATACTTGCAAACCCCTTTTTAGTTTCATCAAAGCCTTTCATATGGGTGGGTCTACTCTTCGGAAATTATCTCATCCTTCTGAAAGCTCCACCACCTTCAACTACTTCACTTAAAGAGTCAAGTACCAAAAATCCATTTTTCAAAACTCATTCCCACACCACACTCCTAGACTATATGCGTGAACGAGTCTCGAGGGGGCATTTGTAGAGAGGGAAAATTCCCGACTTATCACAAGCTGACACGTCACATTACCAAGTCCACAAAATACAACCAATTACAAAGCACCACGTACTGCTACTAGGTTTTCCTATCACAAGCAGCTTCACACGCGTAAGCGATGACATAAGCAACTTCACACGCGTAAGCGATGACACAAGCAACCTCGCACGTGTAAGTGATGACACAAGCAGTCCAGCACGTGTGAGCGATGACATAAGTGGACCAATCAGGTTGTGACATGTGTCACCAATCAAGCTTCGCCACGTGTCGCTCACCCACCCCTAAACTCCTATAAATAGAAGCCTTCCTAAGACATTTAGGAGGACGAAGATTCAGAAGGACGAAGATTCAAGAGGACTAGAATTAAGAAGTGAAAAAGCTCTGCGAAGATCAAGCCTCAAAACCTTCAAGAACTTCAAGAACTTCAGCCCCAAAATTGAAGAACATTCGAAGCAGAATCATCTAAACCATTTGCCTAGATCCAAAAGTCTGCGAGAATCAAGCTCAAAGGTCCGAAAACATCATCAAATCACAAATTAGTGAAGCTTTACGGATTCAAGCCTCTAAAGCCCCGAGGAACTTCCACCACAAACCTTCGAATACAAAGAACATTCGAAGCAGAATCATCCAAACTACCTGCTTAGATCTCAAAGGTCACTGGAATCAAGCTCAAAAGCCTCCAGAAATCTCAAACAACCACAAATCAGTGAAGCTTTACAGATACAAGCCTCTAAAGCCCTGGTGAACTTTCACCACAAACCTTCGAAGACGAAGAACACACGAAGAACACGAAGAACGTGAAGAACAAAGGATTTCCAACAAGGTCATAGCTAGAGATTCATTGTAATTCTGTTTCAAAGATCTTCGACCCATTCTTCAGCCAAATTGAAGTATATTGGGTGTTCAAGTCAAAACCACATTACCACAAATCCAATCAACAAGTCTTTTAAGGAGATCGAATCAGAGGATAACTCTTTTGTAATTATAGAAAATTGTACCACAAAATCATCAATACAAATTCACATTTGTGAAACTATTTTACTTGTTTGACTTATTTCGAAACGAGAAATTTAGTCGCTTACAACGACAACAATGAACATGGCTTGACAAATCTTCCAACGGGTGCTAGTAGTTCTTGTGGGAGTTCTTTTGATGATAAATTTGATCCTTTTCTCATGGATGATGATGATGAGGAGGAGTAATATTATGTTAAATTACTGTTAAATGTTCTTATTGTGTGATGTTAAATTGATGTTTAAAACTTAAGAGTTAAGACTAAATGATTTGTATTATTTGATATTTAGTTATTTATTTATTAGAATTGAAAATTTTATGTTCTAAAAGAATATATATATAAATTATTTTTTAGGAACCCCGAAATACCCTAAAACGATACGTCGAAATCGGCCGGTACCGAAATATTCCATTCCACTGGACAAACAAAACGAGCTCCGAAACAGTATTAATAACAATGATTATAACCATTCCTTCCTATATAATTGAGTGCTAAGTTAATGGCGGTGATGCAGGAGTTGATAAAGAAGGAAGTGAGGAGTTATATGACCGGGTTAAAGGAGCAAATTGGAGCTGGGTTTGGGATTTCAAATTTGTATGGGTCTGAATATGGGTATGAGCATGGGTATGGGTATGAGAGGTGAAGATGGGTTTAGGGAAGTGGTTGTGAAGAGAATCGGAGTTAGTAGGATCGATTAGTTGTGAAGGAAATGAAAAATGAAAAAAGAAAAAAGTTTTTTTTTTCTTTAAATTGTGGTAGTTAGCGAATAAGTAAATGTACACACACACACACACAAAGGTTGAGGATGAATGAATCCAAGCAAAGAGGATTTTTAGAAGGGACTTTGATGGTGCAGAGTATGAACCTTTTTTTTTTTGGCTGCTAGCCTTGTTCAGAGAGCTGGTTTGGGGAACAAAAAAACAACATGCTGTCGCAAAGGAACAAGGAAGGAAAAAAAATGGAAAAGAAATTCGATATTTTTGTTGAATTATAAAAAATTTATCATTTTGGGACTTTTCTTCAATCCTTTTCTTGTTTATTTTTCTCCATGGTGTCCTTTTTTTAATTACATTTTGTTAAAGTTTAAAACTTGAATCTGAAAAAATTCTAAGTATTTAATATAAAAATGGAAGGAAAAAGAACTGGAATGCAGCAGGACAGTGGAATAGACATGAGTGAATTTTTGTCAACAATGATTTATCATACTTTTTATTTTGACAAGGCATGATATATACTTTGGGTAAAGGATAAAAACAAAAACCATCAATTGTCAGTTATTGCTTATGTCATGTGTATAAAGGCAAGTTAATGGCTGGGAATGGTAGATCATATCACGCTTATTGGTGTGTAATTTTAATTAGGGAGTACAATGATTTTTTTAGTCAATTGTTCGTGGCTATGGCTGTGTCAAATTGGGTCGGTGAATGTGATGCTTAAATGGATAACATTCACCGAGTTAATGCTGACGATGGAGAGTAGAGAGTAGAGAGTTAATGTTGTTTTTTATTTTTAATAAGAAGAGTTAATTACTAAATTACTAATTTCTAGGGAACAATAATGACATGACCATGAGTTTTTTTTCACCCTTAAATCTAATATAAATCAATGGTCCAAAAAAGATGTAACTCTTATGAAGTTACACCAAGTGTAACTTGAACCCACTTCATATATATATTGTGTCTCATTATTTGGAAATTCTCTTTATTTAGTCATCAACAACATCAAACCCTAGCATTTTCGTCAAAGTATTTATTTATTATCATTTATTAATGGATATATGGATTTATTTTTAAGCACTAAAAATTTTTGTTCAAGGAATTTATCTCCCTCATGTACAAGTGTAACTTTTTGATAATATTACATCACTTTATTATTTTTATTGGTTTAATATATTTAAAATCATGCCATTGGATTACAAATTTTATTGCTCTTAACACATATGCTGAATTTCGTATTAATTGAATGTTATTTGTTCATTGATCAAATATTGGCTAAAATGCAAAACTAACCCTTTAACTTTCATCAGATTTCATTTCAGTCATCTAACTTTACTTTCCACTCATTTCAGTCTTCTAAGTTTCAGATTTATTCAATTAAGGCCTTTCCGTTAACTTTTGTTAAAAATTTTTGAAAAAGAAAATCTAGAAAATATTTTTCAATCATTAATTGAATTTTTTAATTTAAAAAATTTGAAGAAAAATTTATAAAATTGAAAAATTAACCACAACATATACTAAAAGTTGATGGAAAAACCTTAATTGAATAAACTTGAAAGTTAGAGGACTGAAATTAAATCTGAAGAATTGAAAATAAATGTAATATTGACCACAAAGTAGTTATTAATCTCTAATCATCTTAATATTTTGCAAATATGGAGAATTGAAAAAAAAAATGTAATATTGACCACAAATTTACATTTTTTAAACTCAATTTAGTGACACATAATATATTATCGAAATTAATTTTTTATATATTAAAACCCATGATGGGTATTATGCATGAAAAAAAAAAATAGTTTCTTAGTAAAATATTCAAAATGAACTAACTGTGTATATGCGCATTGCGTAGAACACAGGATAGTAACTCTTTAATAGTCCGTATATTTTTCTTCATCTTGAATATAAATTAGGTACTAAGTTGAAAGTATCTTGTGTTTTTGTTATATCAATCATCTGTCTCACTAACTCTAATCATAACTAGTGAAAGCTTTTTCGGTCAAATATTGTTCATTCTTACCGAACCATGGTTACAGATACAGTTTTGATAATTAAGAGAATCATTTTAAAAAATTGAAATATTTTGTTACTAATAATAGAATGACTAATGAATTGATTTTCTCAAATTTCAAGTATAAGAATTATTTCTCTTAAAGTTTGGGGTGGAATATCATTGTCCCCATCTCCAAAGGAGGTTTGTGCAATTTACCCACAATATAATTTTTGCTAATGTAAATAACTAAATAGCCGGTTGATGCTTGCATCAGCCTTCATCCCATTCACATTACTTGCAAATGGATCCTTACTAAAATGGAAGAATCATCGATGCTGTTGATTACTCCCGCTGGTTGAATGGCGTCTCACAGTGGCAATGATAGTTATATATGGTGATGGCTTTGGCTACGAGGATTGTCTCTCTTTGTCATGGGTGCCAGTTTGACGGCCCCGTGTTGATGATGAAGGAGGTATTTGTTTGCTTTGAAAATTTAATTCCACGTGTTCAAACTAAATTGAGGTTGACCAAAGTGAATTTTCACACGGTAACCAATATACTTTCTCATTGTTATAAAAAAAATACAATTCTCCTCAAATATATAAGAGGTAGACAGTTATTCAATTTCCATATAATTTTATCATTTTGTTAGTGCTTTAAATGAATTTTTCAAAAACCCAAGGACCTCTGGTAAATGGTAATATATTCTAACATTTGTGCTTTGGTGGTATTGAAAAAACTCTTTACTTTCTTATAACAGACTGCATCTTTAATTGCTAAACAATATTGGCTGTGATTGTTTCACGGGAAAAAAAAATTTATGACAGTAAAATATTTTCAGATCAAAATATTTTATGAAATATATATATATATATATATATTAAAGAATTTGGTTGCGTATCTAAAATGCTCCTAATAATTTTTCAAGTATTTTTTTGTGTTCATAAAATACTATAAAAATATATATTTTCTAATACTTTCTCATATTTTTCAGCTCCTAAACACGTATATAAATAGACAAATCTCAATACGGAGATTAAAAAAAGAAAAAAGTTTGATAATAAAAAACAAAAAAAAGTAGAGAAGTTTAGATCTAGAAAAACCACGAAAGAGAGAGAGGCTAATTCAGCAACCGTGTGGTGGTTGGGACAAGATCAGCAGCAACAACAATGGGTGGTTAAAGTACTGACAGTAGGCTAAGGGTGAGGTTTGGGCTGATGGCTTTTGGGTGAAACGTAAAATATTAGGACTGCAAATTCGTGTGTAAAATACTTTACACCAACACATTCCTTATTTTACAGTCAATCTGAAAATATTTTTAATTTGATCAGCAATTTCCAGTTACCTTAAACACTTGCAAATGAATAAAATATTTTCTGAAAATCAATTTCAGGTGAAACAATGTTAGCCTTAATATAAGCTTGTAGAAAATAACACAGTAAGGGAACAAACAACCAGGAAAAAAAAAGCCTCAATTTATGCAAAATCTCTTACATCAATTACATTGTTGCATGCCTTTCTTTTCTCCAGGCTATTATCACTTAAAAATCCATGCATCACTATCAAACTTTTTCTATCACCAGTGAGAATTAATTGCACTAGGTGAGAGGGATTCTACATCGTAGCTTCCTGGAATACATAAAGACGACTTGAAGCAACAGACTTTTTTTTTTGATAGGTAGAAGCAACAGACTTGCACTTACGGAGGAAGACTATTGTCTTCTAATTGACCCCTAAACTCGGGCATTGACCTGGTCATCGTTCCCTATGCCAACAAAACGTGCAGGGTTGCTAGAAAGTTTAAGGACATAACAAAATAGAATACAAATATATTTTTGGTGAGAAATAAAATTTGCCTCCATGGGCTTACATGGGGTGCTAATCCAGATCTCATTGATTGGAGTGATAATATCAACAATTGTGGCAATAACTGAACTGCAGCAGAAGCGGCTCCAGCCAAGCCTGGCTGCGACTATATGTGTGGAAATGTAAAAATACCATTTCCAATTGGCTTGACTTATGGCTGTTATCTAAATAAGAAAATTTACATCACTTGTGAGGACAATGTAACAGCAAAAACAGGTGATTTCACTGTTAAAAATATATCCATTGAGGATCATGAGTTGCGTGTCTTGCAATTTGTAGCCCAACGATGCTACAATCAGACTGGTGCATTAGTGGAAGGCATTAAAACCTGGCTCAAAACTAGCAGTTACACCATTTCTAAGTTTATAGCATTGGCGGCAACATACAAGGAAGAGAACTGGCAAAGAAACATGTTATAGATAGAGTCATGGCCATAACCAATGCAGTCCATTTCATTGTATCATGACAGTGAAGCCAGGGTACCAAGAATATATAGTAAAATCAATAATGGAAAATCTAGATTCAAGACAGGTAAGACTAAGATACGAGTACATGAGACAATTAAGCAAAGATGGAATCATAGCCATTGTCTTTTTTATTATGACTATTCAATTTCGACTGCTTGAGTAGATCGGACAGGGTACATATAGCACAGTTTGACAATTTTTAGCATGAGAGTGCTCTACAACGCAGAGATGGAATAGCCCCACAAATAGGATAAAAAAAAAGTATCATGGGGGGAAGATTGCCAACTGGGTAGATATTCATATGAAAATCTTGTACTTCATTTTCACCAATAAGAATAGAGATAAGGATACCATGAGATAAGGAGAGAAGATGATTAGGGCCCCTTACTTTCACTATTACTATAAATTCACAACTAAGACCATGCCCATCCATCTCTCACACCTTAATGGTTCACACAAGCAAATGTTTTTGTAACAAAGACATAAATGTGAACTTAGGAGTGGTGTTGATTCAAGCAAGAGTAAAAGAGTTTTCTCTTGTATATATTCACTTAGCCAGGTAATAGCACATGGCCATTACATGCTAGCAAGTGAAGAACTTCTTGAGTTAAGAACAATATTTCTAGAGCATAAGTGTTTTTGTTTAAGCATAATGCACCATTAATGGTCTTGGAACTTTGAAATGATTATACTAAGAGAGTTAAACCTTCTTTCATGCACAATATTGTGTGTTAAAGGCTGGACATACATATTATAACCTATTGGGGAGGTTGTTGTATATTTCTAAAATATAAGTAAGTTGTAATATTAGAAATTGGATTGGACAAGAATCCAATCATGAAGGTGAGGGAAAGGAAATTCCATGTAATTTGGTCAAGTGAATTTTAAGCGAAATTCTCTATTTGAAATTCTAATAAGTTGAATTGACCAAGTTTCAAACGAATTTTAGGCAAACCTCTAAAATTTTGATGAGTTGGGTCGACTAAGTTTCAAGTGAGTTTTAGGTGAACTTGAAACATTGTGTTTTTTGCATAAATTTTTCGAGTTTTACCAACTGTTAGAAATGGTTTCATGTGTATCTAATAGTCATAAGCATTTTCAACAATTTTTTGAAAGGGTATAACACCTAATTTGTGTTCTTCTCATTCAACAGAGAAATGTATATAAGCTCCTATAATCAATATAGGACTAAACCAAAGAAACCATATTCTACATGTATGGTTTAGCGAACGGTCCATGAATTTTAATCATGCTTCATTCTTCTTCTCATTCAACAGAGAAATGTATATAAGCCCCTGTAATCAATATAGGACTAAACCAAAGAAACCATATTCTACATGTATAATTAAGTGAACGGTCTATGAATTTTAACCACATCAATGTCACACACAGACTTCATTCACAAAAGAAACACAAAATAGGAAATTTTTATCCTACTTAGCAACACAATTTGGGTACTTCTCAAAGTTCAAAGAAGTTTGAAATTTTACCCAAAAGAAATTATCTATGATGCATTCATTATCATAAAACAAGCTAAGTAAAGCAATTCCAGACAAAACTCTTTCACAAGCTAAACTAAAGCCATTCATGATACAAACTACTTGTAAAACCCCATGCATGAGACCACTTTTATAAGGTTATATATATATATATATATATATATTTATATGATATATGCTCTGCATTTGTTCCTGAAGTTACAAGCAGGGAATGAGAAACTAGCAATAAAAATCAGTTCTTTAAAGTGGAATGGCATTATAAGATCATCTTATTATTGGTTTTGCATGAAGTACATATAACCAATCACCTAAGTCATGTGCAAAATATAATTATCATCTAACTGATACCAGAGTAGTAGGAAAGAAGGTTTGAAATGAAATTCATCATCTCCTAGATACCAAAGGTAATTCTAAGTCATACTTATCAAGTAATTCAGATCAAGCAATTGGGACCCAATGGACTTGTTAAATAAAGCAAGCATTATGAATGTATATGAGTAAATAACAAAACCAATTCTATGATCAGCGTATAGAAAAACAAAATGCTTGCAGTTTTAGGATATGCAGAGAGCAAAACAAACTACTTACATTTTTAGGATTGGGATCAAGTATTTTATGTATCAATGACTTCATCTCAAGAGGATACCAATATGGACAAGAAAATCCTGCTGCATTTATCTACACATCATCCAGAAGAGCAGTTAGTTAAAAGCTGCCAATCATCCATTTGAACTACTAATTGTTACGTGACTCACATTCAGTCCCTAGAGGAAGTTTCCTCTTTGTTCATGGGAATAATAAAAGAATAGGATAAATTATACTAACCACTCTTGAGGTTTGGGTAATGTTAGGGACTTTCCTCCTGCTTTTAGAAACAACATTTTGTCCCTAGCAATGCTAATGGCTTATTACACTCTGGATGGAATAATTAAAAAAATACATATGACTAACTTAAAGCATCATAAAACCAATCCTTTCAAGCTCTGGTTCTCCCTCTCTTGCAATGGCTACTGAGTTTAATTAATTTAAAATAACTTCATTTTTTATTTAAGCTTTTCCTTCTTTGGATGCATAAGGCATCAATATACTGCATATGTGTACATGCATTACATTAGTTTCCTGCACCTGCTCCCAATCATGAAAAAATTCTTACTTGAATTAATCAAGTCCATACAAATTCACTACTCGAATATCAAAAATACAAACCGACAAAAGAATAAACAAGATTCTACAAAAAGAAAAAAAGAATGTAGGCTTTGTATTCATTGGAACAAAACAATAACAAATTAAAGGGGAGAAAAAGATTAGCAATTCCAAGCTTCATAACTTGAAAATAAATTTATAACATTCATAAGCTCTATTAAGTTTTATAAACAAAATGAGTGTAAAAAATCTCTGCCATGTAAAGTTGAACAAAGCCATTGAAGTGCAATAACCCAAGGCAAACAAAAATTAAATTGATACTATTGAAATACTACACCATTAACCCTTATCAACTCCCTTTTAAGAATCTCTTCAATATAATATGTTCAAACCTCATAATCCAACCCATACTTCAGATTCCAAACCCTAGCCACCAAATTATATTTATTGGAGAGGAAGAGAAATATCAAACAGATGGAGAGACCTGTAATCGGACAAAGGGGCGGAGGAGAGGGCTCCGTCTATCAAAGGCTGGCTTATTGTCAGAGATGAGATTGCCGACCACCGCGCCTCAACCCGCCGTCGGAGATGAGATGAGCTTCAATTTTGAGAGAGAGAGAGAGAGAATTTTTTGAGAGAGACTTTATTCGTAAATGGATTTTCCGAATTCTGAGTGAGAGAGAGACTTTATTCCAAGGGTTGAAACATTTAGACATCTTTTATAAGTTTTACCAAGGGTTGAGTTGAAATTCCATCTAAAAAATGTAAAATTTGGAGGCAACAATAACACGGAAGAGCTAACAAATTAGTTTATAACAAGATTAGTCAGATTTTAATTAGTGCACCAATTTTTAGCGTTTGTTTCAACCATTTTCAATGAATCCTCGAAAAAAGTGGGTCGAGTAATTTTTTTTTTCGAGTGCTTCGAGGCTAGGAGTGATCTCTATTTTGTTTCCAAGATTCATAAGAACACATTTTGGTCTTCATGCTTGGCTTGCATTTGGTATTAGTTTAAAAATTCAACTTTTTTTATTATTTAACTTATTATTATTATTATTATTATTATTTATAAGTTTTATTGTATTTTTTGGTACTATTTGTTAAAATATATTATTAGCAACGCAATGTGTTATATCATGTTGTATATGCTAGAGTGGATGCGGAAAAGGAAGCATATAATAGGATACCGAGAACACGAGGGTTACGTGATTTAACCTTGTCGGCCTACATCCACAGATGAATCCCTTAAGGGCTACATCTAACCTGTGTTATAATGAGTCATAACATGAGTATATATAGGTGACTAAACCCTAAACTGATAGTACAAGAAGGACTGGGCTTGCGCATATTACATTGAGCTAATATGTCTAATATATATCTCTAACACTATTCATTGATCTTACTGTATTATTTCAGCTACTTTTAATTTTATCTATGGAATTTTAAGTAAAAAAAAATTCAATTACAACTAAATAAACTATTCAAACTTATTAATATTATTTTTTATAGTGCAAACAGAGAATTTTTCATCAAATGTGACAGCAAATATGAGAAATTGACAAATTCATCATTGTATTTGTTTGGTACACTAAAATGAGCAAAGGTAGGCAAAGCCTTTCAAAGTGTAATCCAAAGGCTAAAAGTGATCTCTTGGGAGGAAAGGGAAGCACATTGGATAATGGATGGTCGGGATGGGTACATTGGCTGGCTTTGGGTTTGAAGGTGATGGAAACAAAGTGATAGTGTGTGTTTGGCAAAAATTAAAAAACCAGTTTATTTTACTATTCAACATATTTTTGCTATTATTCATGGGCTTTACTGCACTTTTTGGTACTATTCATAAGTCCCACTATATTATTTCAGGTAATTTTTACCTTTATCTACAGTATTTTCAACAAAAAACTTTCAATTTTAATAAAATAAGTAGATCCCAAACAAATCAAAAGTCGAAGAGATTTATTAGACAGTGAGTGCAACTTGAGCTTATGATGATGATCTGGCAGGCAAAGATAGCTTATTGAATGTGGATGGTGAGTGACTCTATGTAGGCTTAAAAAGATATTGAGAAAAACTATAGGCGTATTTTTGGCAACACGTGACATTTCATTAAAACGAGAGTTTTATTTTATTTAATTTTATTTTGGAGAACAAAATGAGAAAATAAATTAAGTAAAGACTTCCTATAAAAAATAACAAATTTTTTTTAGAGAGTTTCACCTTATGACGTTCGCTCCTAATAATAGCTCTTTATCATCAGATCAAGTCACCAATCAGTTATTGATGTAGGCGGAGTTTAAACTTCAGATCTCTTATTCAACTATCAAAATAACTGAAACCCACAATCATAATAATAAATTAAGTAAAGACTATTCACCAAAATCTAAAAATGTTAAAATGGAGGGAAAAGTAATGCTCTCACAAAGTGAAACTCCTAAAAAAAAGTACAAAACAAAACAGAAACCCAAAAAAAAAAAAAGAGAAAAAGAAAAAGAAGAAGAAGAAGAAGAACGGACGAAGTCTACTACAAAGAGAAAGTATCTCCTATATAGGCTGGTTAGTGAGACATGCGTGCATACAAGATTTTTTCCTACAACAAATTAGAGCTGAAGTTACTGCGAGTAAATTTTTTTTTTTTTTATAAGAATTATGTGGTAAAATGATAAATTACTGATTATCCCAAAAACTTAAGCTGCGTTTAAGATAACCAATAATTTATCGTGGTATCAGAACATGAGATCCTAAGTTTGATTTATGTCTCATCCACACTACCTCTCATTTAAAATCTCATGTGTTGAGAATCACCTATTAAAAGGGAATTTGAGCTCACAAGTAATGGGGAGTATTAGAATTGATAGGCCACAAACTGAATGACTCCTTGTGATAGAAATTAATTAATTAATTAGCCAAATTATTAATTAATCAATTTATCATGCAATTGTGTGGTAGCACAAACAAATCACCAATCAACTAATTATGTAGCGAAAAATAAATAACACAATGATTTGTTTAAAAATGGGGAAAACCTAATGGTAAAAATCCCACCGAGTGATTTTCAGGTCACCACTCTCGAAACTCCACTATTATCACAACAAGCGGTTACAAGTAAATGAATCCCAAGTACCTTACCAACCTACAGTTGAACCCTTATCCCATAACCCAATACCCAATTGGACTTGTTCTGTAGTGATAGTTCCCCTTTCGATGCACGACTTCCAAGTACATGACTAACCAATTGCGCGGATCCCAGTACGCGACTTCAATCACCAACTAAGAAGGTTGTTGGTTGCAAAGTATTGAAGGCTTTAATACTTAATCTTGAAACATGTTTTCTTGAAGTATTTAAACACACCCTAAATCTACCCAAATATAAGTAAAGTGTGTTTTGTCAAAGGATAAGCCAATTACATAAAATCATGACATATGTTCTTACCATGTGAAACACATATGTCCTAACAATCTCCTCCTTTGTCAATCCGTGACAAAACCACAACAAACAAATGAACATATGAGAGAAGTCATAAATCACTCAACTCATATTCACTTGTTGAATACAATAAAATCTATCCTAACACAAACTCTTGAAAATTTTTGCAAGAAGAGAGTTTATGGCAAGTAGACTTTGACAACCTATATTTTTGAAACACTTTAAACAAAACTCATCAAGTCATCTTTGTGTGGAATAAAAATAATAGATTATATACAAGTATAAGAAATATGTGTATAAAGGGAGAAAAGAAACAACACGTGAAGGGGTAGGTGAAAGAAAAACATACATTAATATAAATAAGAAAATAAGCACAATGTATGTCTATAAATGATCACAAGACCTCATGTACAAGAGTAATGTATCTAAAAGGAAGAAAAGAAAAGATACATATTATCCTCACTACATCCCTCAAAAAAGTATCAACACTCCCCCTAACAAAAAGATCCTATACTAACTCCTCCCCTAAGATAAACTACTCTCATACCAAAACTACTCCATTTTTTTGTCATGAATGACAAAGGGTAAGAGTGTCAGGTAGACATCTTATCGATAGAACTAGCATCTCCATCAGCATCATCTGAAGCATCATTGTCATCACCATCATCATCATCCTCATCGTCAGAAGCAGAAGCCACGGAAGAAGGTGGTGAAAAAGTAGCCTCAGGAGCAAAACCACCCATGGACGCCTGTCACTGTGCAATACGATCGACACGAACGTTCACCTCATACAAGTCTGTAAAGAGTGTATCTAGGTGAGCATCCACGCGTTGCAACTGCGCCATGATGTCTCCTAAAGTCATATTGCCCATAGAAGAAGGAGGAGCGGATGTGGATGGAGCAGAATGGGAGGAAGGAGCTGCTGAATCTGAGTGTCACAGCCGAAATTGTGCCTCACTACGTTTAACGGTAGCATAATCTATGGCACACATGACTGTAAAATGGTCGGAAGAGGGAAAAGGAACAGAAAAATGGCGTAAGATCCTCGTGATGGCGGAAGGAAAGATGAGCTTATCACAGGATGCCAAATATAGATGAATATCTATAATAGACAAAATGAAATGAGAAGGAAAATCTATAGTAAGATGCTTAAGAAGTGACAACAAAAATCGAGCACGAGGCTCTGTAATGGATTTATAGTGAGAGAGTGGATGCAAAATAAAAATCATTACCATGTTCATGAATCTAGGACCTTTAGTAAAAGGTCGACATGGTGTAAACAGACACTTGCCCCAAGTAGAAAGGCACTCACAGAAAGCAGACATGAGCTCATCCCTGGATACAGTCCTTAGATGCTCATAATTAGGGTAGTCAAGAAACTCTATCCTAGGGACTCGAAGCACATCCGCAACAAGTTACGGTGTGATAGGAATGCGCGTACCTCAAACGTGAGTGAAGAAAAGAGGTACTGAATGATTAATCCCGTGCATGTTAGAGTAAAACTCCTGAATAAGCACGAGAGGACAGGTGACTGGGACTTCACACAGTGACTCCCATCCCCTACTGTGAATGACAAAGGGAAGGTCAGTGTCGGCAAAGTTCGATAGAATGACTTGGCATTCTGAATGAATACCTCATTTAGAAAAGTTCTCTGAAAATGCCTTAAAGGCATCATCATCACGGAATCAGATATGAGTTAGAATCTAATCAGAGGACAAAGAAGCACCGGAATGAAGAGGGTTCCGGGCTGGAGTGGGTTTATGCTTAGGTGCCATAAACATGACTAATATAAACTAATAGAGAGGGAGTGAAAGAATGACAATCAGAAAAGTTCCAAGCAATTTCAAATATACCAAGTATATTGAAAAAGAGTACATATGCATGGGAAATGCATGAACATGTGGCATGCAAAAGAAATTACATCATGGGCTCATCCCAATCCAAACCTATCAGTGCACAAACAGATAGCACACATCTAAATGCATGACAATACCATTAGAATGCTAATGTGATGTAATGTATGAGGTTTTAAACATATTTAAGTAAAAACCCATCCCAAAATTTCAATAATAACTCATCAATTTTGAAAAACCCTAAAATTTTTCAAAAACTCCAAAACCTAGGTTTCAAAACATGAAATGCATGAATGTGAGAGGATTGGAAGCTTACCAAGGGAAGAAATTCTTGAAAAATCTTGAAGAATCCTTGAGGAACAAAGTTTGAACTGAGATAAGAGTGTTTTGTGAAAGAAAACAAAGAAGTATTAAGAGAGAGATCGAAGAAAATAAGTTCTGAATCGCACAGGGGGCTTATATAGTGCTTGCAGTAAATCTCGATAGATGCAGGTATCAAGAGGTATCAAGGTATCTGTCGAGGAGGTATCGAGAAAAAGACCCTCCGACAGCTAAGGTGTTGAGGAGGTATCGAGGAACAACTTAACAAAAACCAAGAATAGAAGCTCGATCTATCCACCAGGTGCCGAGAAGCTATCGAGGATGCAGACCTATTCTCGATCGATCAACCAGGTATTGAGGTGCAGGCGAGATTGCGATAAGAAAAAGCTTAGGAAGCTCAACAGATAGCTAGCTATTGAGGAGGTATCAAGGAGGTGTCGAGCCAGCTTTTAAAAACAGTTTTTCGAGATATGAAAAACATAGACATGAATGCAATCCAACAAGCAACTCAACCAATGATCCAATCAACATATTTAGCTCTCAAAATCATCTTTCAATTAAAAAAAATAAAAAATTAAGCACATGGATCTTCAAAAACACACACACACACTAAACAATTTTAATTAATTTTATATTTCAAAAACAAGTCAAGAGAGTTTAGTGAGCATACATTAACACATGTAAAACCTTGTGATGACCTGCACATGTATCAAGAATAGCAAAGAATATTGCGTGTTATGTGTGAAAAACATCGCAAGATTGCATAAGTGTATACATGTTATGACGATTTGAGATATGAGAAAATCATTTTAACTCACACACAATGATAACTGCTTGATGGGGACTATCATCTTTGAGGTACATCCTATAACTCCCACATCTCCTAGAATACATGCTTGCAATCATATTTTAAAGCATATTTGATATTTTTGCTTTTGATTTTTCTTTGCATATTTTTCTTTTAAGCATATCATGCATGGGCATATTAGAGAGAGAAAAGAAATATCCAATGATATTTGACATTCCAATTTTGCTATACCTAAGCACACAAATATCATTGACACTGCACTTTTGCTATGCCGAAGTATACAGGTGTCATATTATGATTGGCGGGCAACAGTAGTGAGATGGTTATTAATGCCTTTCTCTTAAGATTTTTTAGTCCTTCCCGTCAAAAAGAGTTATACGAGTGTTAAGTACAATAGATAACTTAATCTTACTCATCACAAACACGAGCCACAAAGCTCACTTGCTTAGTTGTGCATAGAGATACTTATCTAAATTACAAAAGATACAAAGTTTAGAAGACTTTGTTTCAATGGCCATCCAAGGTATACAAGTACCAATGTACACAAAACGCACACCGTTTATGTATTTTTTTGATTTTTCAATTTTTTTATATTTTTATATGAAAAACAAAACTAAAGAAAAAACAACAAAAACATGTTAAACAACCAAAGCATAAAAACTAGAATGACTTAAAACATGAAAGCAAAACACATAAGTAATACACACACAAAACAAGAAGGGAGAGAGAAAAGTGATAGAATTACTTGGAACCATTTTCCTTCCACACCCTGGAAGAACCGTTCCTTTGATTAAACCCTTGAACCGGCAGTAAGGGAGAAAAACCGTTCAAGATTGAAAGGAACATGAGGGTTTTGAGAAGATTTCCAAGGGGAGCAAGAGAGGATTGAAGCTGATTCTAACTCCCATATGCTATCATGCCATTGCTCTGTTGGGTGGCAAGCCACTTGTAGCAATTTGGTCAAGTATGATCGGCAACTCCACAATGATGACAGAGATGCTACTTCTTTTGTTTAGGCTTTTAAGAGTTAGCCTTCTTAGCCCTAGGATTTTTATCATCTTTCTTCTCAAGCTTAAGGGGTGCTCCTAAGATAGATTTACCATTATCTATATTCTCACTAGCTAATTCAGTTTTGATTTCATTGTTCTCAGTTTTAACATTATTAGCAAGAGGAACAAAAATAGTAGTACTAGTAGAAGAAATATTAGAGGAAGAAATACCATAGCCTAAACCTGTTCGATCTGAAGCAGATTTCTGAATGTTGAGCATCTCATCAAGCTTTGCACTTCAAGTCCTCTCCAGTTGAGCTCTGACTTGAAACAACTCTGATTCAAACTTTTTGGTCTTCTCATCCAAGAAATTGTTCTTGAACCTCAGTGCTCCAATAGTTTGATTCGCTTCATCAAACTTTATGGAAAACTCCTCACGATCAAGTTCCACATCACTGAGCTTCTTGGTGGTTAGCCTATACAGTTTTTCATGCTTCTTAGAAAGCTTGCACAACTTCTCATAGCCTGTATGGATGTCATCTTGATAATCCATCTTCTCAAATTTTGATTCCACCAATTCCTCTTCTTCAACCACATCTTCAGCAATCCCATCAGTAGAATCAATAGTAGCAGTGAAGTCATTCAAGATTTCGTCATCCTCATTATCGGAATCATCCTCAGGCTCGGTGTCACTCAGGGTAACAGCAAGTGCCTTACTTTTTCCAATGCTCTTGAGATATGTAGAACACTCATGCTTCATGTGACCGAAGTTTTGACACCCAAAGCACTTAGGTCCTGCGGGAATAGTGTACTGGTAACCTTCCTTAGCATCCTTTTTCCCTTTGTCTTGGCTTTTAAACTGAGAAGAACTGGATTGCCTGTGGTCCTTGTCAGAACCCTTTCCATTGGCATTCTTCATAAACTTCTTGAACTCCTCATTGGTGACTGCACTAAACAATGCATTCAATGCTCTGTTATTGAAGTTTGCCGTCTTAATCTTGTCATCATCCTAGTCGACTGGCGCTTCTGTAGGCTTAGTCTAGCCTATCTCCACAGCTTGCCACACTTTCTCATCTGAAGACTGCAAGAAAACTCTCATGCATACTTTTCAGTATGCATAGTTAGTGTCATCAAATAAATGAGGTATAATTAATGACTATCCTCTATCCATGACAAACAGGGGTCAATGGATCAACATAGCAAAGATTAAACCTTAATCAGAGTGTGCTTATTCTAATACCACTTGATAGGCCACAAAATGAATGACCCCTTGTGATAGAAATTAATTAATTAATTAGCCAAGTTATTAATTAATCAATTTATCATGCAAATGTGTGGCAGCATAAACAAATCACCAATAAACTAATTATGCAGTGAAAAATAAATAACACGGTAATTTGTTTACGAATGGGGAAAACCTAACGGCAAAAACCCCACTGGGTGATTTTTAGGTCACCACTCTCGAACTTCACTATTATCACAACAAGCGGTCACAAGTAAAGGAATCCCAAATACCTTAACAACCTATAGTTAAACCCTTTCCGTAATACCCAATTGAACTTGTTTTGTAGTGGCAGTTCCCCTTTCAATGCATGACTCCCAAGTATGTGACTAACCAATTGCACGGATCCCAGTACGTGACTTCAATCACCAACTAAAAAGGTTCTTGGTTACAAAGTTCTTCAGTTCATCCACATGATGAAGATCAAGAAGATGCTTGGTCACAAAACCCTATGGTGCACATACACAACAACTTCTTCAAGAGAAAGAGATGAACTAGGGCAAAAACTTCGTCTTTGGTCACAATTTGCTTGAACAGAGTTGGCTTAATACTTGTGTAATTTATGAACTATTTAACGGCGTTTAAAACAATCCTTTTATATGTCTAGGGTTAGGAGAAAAGAAGGCCCAAAGACATATTCACAGATCCCAAGAAAATCAGATTTGAATTTTGAAAATCTTAAACCTCGACAGATAGGAGGTGTCGAGCAGCTATCGAGAAGGTGTCAAGCACATCGAATCTTTGAACAGGTTTCTTAAGCTTGATAGATATAGCTGTCGAGCTTTAATGATTTTGCACTATGAACTTGTTTTCTTGGACAGACTTGAAGGCTTCAATACTTGATCTTGAAACATGGTTTCTTGAAGTATTTAAACACATTCTAAATCTACCCAAACACATCCTAAATCTACCCAAATACAAGTAAAGTGCGTTTTGTCAAAGGATAAGCCAATTATATAAAATTATGACATATATTCTTAACATGTGAAACACATATGTCCTAACAAGAATTATGTGGATAAATAATTAAATTTAGTATTTTTTATCAAATGCAAAGATTAAACTAAACAAGAAACAAGGTTTTTATCATTTTTTATAGTTAGACTAAACAAGAAACAAGGTTTTATCGTTTATAAGAAGTCATTTTTGATAGAACTTGTAAAATAGAAGGAAGAAAAATAAAACATGTAAAGAGAGGAAAGGAAAGCAGAAGTAAAGACAATTATGTGGTTCGACTTATGAAAACCTACTTACGAAAAGCTCTTAATGTAAATGTTTACCATTCAAAATTTTATTATTTAGAATTGTTGTTTTATAATAAACCCTATAGGGTATACATAGAAGGAAAATACTAACAATATTTTTAAATTATTACATAAAATTAACAAACTAATGTGATAATTAATTAATGTGATTGGTGGATTTTAAACATAATAAATGAATATCTATTTTTATTTTTTATTTTTTTTATGATAGGTGACATATTTGATAATATAAATATAGACTACATATATATACACATCAACTTATACAGGTTATGTAGCAAAATTTATATCCCCAAAATTTATAAAGTTGAAATTGACTTAGGAGAATCTCTTGATTAGACTAAAATCAATGACAATTAATGTTCTTTAATTGTATCAAATCAACCAAAAAAAAAATTATATACAAAATAAAAATTTTACTTTAGCCTAATCTAAGGGTATATATGTGTGAAATTCTCTCCTATAGACTTGAACTCGGGCTCTTATTTCCTCCCCCCCTCTCCCTTCCCTTATACCTCTCAAGTACTTATATATTTATAGAGTGATTATCACGCTAAGAATGCGTGGTAGTCAATCAAAGATATTAATATGTGATAAATTTGATATACAACGATATACTAACAAAATTTTGGGAAAAAGCACATCATACATGGCTCAATTAGCCAATAAGTTGAATTTTTTTAATTATTTTATTATTATTTTATTTATCTAAAAATGTCAAATGAAGCTAGCATAAGAAAAGTTGTGATAGAAACAATAATACTATAAGTTTTTATTAATATTATGAGTTATTACAGGACCACAAATTATTTTATAATTTTTTTGCTAGAATTATAATGTAGTAAACTGTGAGTAGGGTTAATTATTACTTATACTCTGTTACATTAAAGTTGTAGTAAAAAATTATAAAAAATTTTGCAGTCATACTTTTTCTTACATTATTCTTCTTTACACTACCGATAATCACGATAAACTGTATCAATCCCGATATTTTCATCAATTAGGAGTGTTGTGATTGGTCTATATCCTCCCATTCTCGACAAAAAGAAAGTTGATTTTTGATAGCAGTTCCCAAGGAGAATAAATTTGGAGCCGTTAGAAACAAGAGAGGGAGGAGACGACAAAGACAGAGAGGAGCTCGAATAAGAATATTTTAAGCCTATAACTCTTGATGTATAGTGAACCCTCAACGAACCCTTGAGTCTTGAGGTTATTGAAAATGGAATAACTGACTTTATATAAGAGTTTGATAATTCCTTGACAAATTCACCAGTTCGCCTTATCTTTTTCCCTGCCTAATTAATGCGTTTTTGGTCCATAACTCTTCACCCAAGGCAGGGACTTGCCTGTTATAAGGAGGCCATCAAGGTTAACGGCAGCACAAACAAAGCCTAAATTTTTACAAAACAGAGATATATAAAAGCAAAGTCATGGCTCTGCATAGATTGCTTTCACAACAACTGCTTCTATTTGGGTGGACAATTTTAGCAGTAACGGCAGCATCTCAACCCAGTTCAAGTTGCATAAATAGCTGTGGATCACTTAGCATCCCCTACCCATTTGGTACAAGCGAGGGCTGCTACTTTGATGAGTCTTTTCTCATTACTTGTAACAACACTTCTGGGTCTTCAACGCCATTTCTGCGCCATTGTAATTTAACAGTGCTCAATATATCTCTGGATGGTGAACTACGAGTCTCCAACTTTGTAGCCCGTAATTGCTACAACAATTCAGGGCTTGTTGACAGTGATATTTTCCATCTTAGTTTATTAAATTTTTCCATCTCGTATACGAAGAACAAGTTCACTGCCGTTGTCTGTGACACTTTCGTGATTTTTAATGGTTTATCACGGGGACAAAACTATACCACTGGATGCCTATCACTTTGTGACCACATCAACAGTGTGGTTAATGGGTATTGCTCTGGAATTGGTTGTTGTCAGACATCCATCCCAGAAGGAGTGACGAATTTTATTGTGGGTCTTGGGAGCTTTAATTATCACTCCACGGTACTCGACTTCAATCCATGTGGTTTTGGTTTTGTAGGGGAAGAAGATGCGTACAACTTTTCCTTCTTGGATCTCAAATTTTTACAAAATAGAACAACCATTCCCTTGTTGCTTGATTGGGCTGTTGGAAATGAGTCATGCCAAGATGCTAAGAGGAATTTAACAAGCTATGCATGTAAGGCAGCATATGGTGAATGTTACAATTTCAACAACGGTCCTGGATATCGTTGCAATGCTCCTTAGGTTTTCAAGGTAACCCATACCTCCTTGATGGTTGTCAAGGTACCAATATAAATTCAGTATGCTGTATTGTTATTCGCATATGAATGTCACTAGTTAGTTGTTGTTGTTGTTGCTAAATGAACATATAGATTGTACTAATACCTTTTGATGGGTTGCAGTGTAGTTCAGATATCGATGAGTGCGTAACTTTAAACCCCTGCAACAAACAATGCCACAACTTTCCTGGGGGTTTCAGTTGCTCTTGTCCTAAGTGATACGAGGGTGATGGGTTGAGAAATGGAACAGGATGTCAACTTACAGACATCCAATCAAGGAGTATCGTTATTGCACTAGGTAATTACATGTAAATATTATTATTATTATTATCAGGGCTGGCACTAGGCCTAGGCCATTTAGGCCATGGCCTATGGCCCCTAACATAGAAGGCCCCCAAGTATGGGGGCGGCAAGGCTTTTTTTTTTTGGGTAATTAAGGAAAAAAAAAAAATGTAAGTTACATGAACTTTTTTTTCCCACTCTTAAGAAGTCCTAAAATATTAGAGTTATGCTAGTATATTACTAGTTTGATTACATAGATCTTATAAATTGTTGTGCGAGTAATTCAATACTTAATTGATTCTGTTGTTGAAATGCCATCTCATTGTCACATTAATTTTAAAGCTTTTTGTAGTTAAATTTGTAGTAAGTTTAGAATTTTTTAACCAAAAAAATTAATAGAAATACAACCCATTCACCATTAAGTAAATGAAAAATGTTAAAGCTATCACAAATTTTACGACAAAAAGCTTACAAACTGATGTGATATGAATATGATTAGTGTCACTTAAACAATATAATAAATGAATGTTTGAATAACTTTTTTTTTATTGGTGATATGTTAGTTTGTAAAACCTATATAATGAGTAAGAATTAATAATAAATTGAAATAGAATATATATGATAAAAAATAAACTCAATATTATTTAACTGAAATATAAAAATGTCCCTTTAAAATTTTCGTATTAGACCTCAAACTATCTTGGGCCAGCCTTGATTATTATTTTAACCAGTTTTCAATAAGAAATAATATATTAGATTATTTAGATGCATACGTGGAGGAGGGGTACATTAATTCCACCACTGGCTTTTTCTCTGGGCGGCTTTAAATTTTGGGCAGAATAAATCATAACAGAGAAACTTCATTAGCTTTCTCAAAGCTTTAGGTATACCAATGGCTAGGGATCGGATGGCAAAAATGTTACGTTCCCCTCGATCTGCTTCGTCCTATATGCGGGTTTTCTCAACCTAATATAGAGGATAACTGATGAGATGGAATAATGAAAGCATTGTCTTATAGCATGTGGGAAAATTCACAATCTAATGACAAGTGGATAAAAATTACAAACTAATTTGATTCTATATAAATAATTCAATACTAGAAAGTATTGATTGAGGCATAAAACTCTTGACTACTAATTTGATCTTATGTATGTGTAATACACAAATGTAAAATTAATGGACACTGTGTTGAAGTCTGTAATTTACTAAGTTGGCCATCACCTCACATGATATTATAAATAATATCATTGAAAAATAATTATTATTATTCACAAGAATTTAACAAATCACTGTTCATATTTCATGATATTTGTATTTTGATTCTTAAAATAAAAATTAAACAATGAGATTGTGAAAGATTTTTTCAATATGGTGTTGTAAAAAAAACATTATTGTTAAATAATTATAATAAGTTTATAAATTGTAAGTTACATATATATTTTATTGGTGAAGAATGCACTTTTTTGAGTTTAAGGACGAAAACTAAAATTCATACAAAAACAATATTTTAGCTTTATAAATTATAATTATGACTTTTCAGTTATAGACTAAGTTTAGTAAAAAAATGAATTATTAAGGGTTTGATTGGATACTGCTTAGTGCGAGTTTGGGAAGCGCGTTTTGTGCGTTTTTCAACGTGTGCATTTTTTTAGTGGGTTTCGTGCACTATTCATGGGACTTGTAAGTATTTTTTTTTAGCAAAAACAACTTTAAAACTGGGTCTCACGGCACTATTCACACATTTAAAAATTATTTTGCTATAGTGTTTTCAGTTTTCAGCAATAAAGGTTTGGTTGGATACTGCTTATTGCTGAAAATTGAAAACACTATAGCAAAATAAATTTTAAATGTGTGAATAGTGTTGTGGGACCCAGTTTTAACTTAACATTTGTGTCTTTCCATACTTTTGAGTCCCGTGAACAGTGCACATGACCCACAGAAAAAAGGCCAAACACAGACTCCACAGTTTTTCAGTGCAATCCAAACTCAACCTAATTCTTCTTATTCTTTTTTCCCGTTATATCCTTTAAAGAATTGCTACTTCACAATATTTTTACTACACTTTCGCAATAAATTCTAAGTAGTAAGCTGTTACTGATTCTAATATGAGTTCATTACTGATATTACTTTTTTGCCCACCAGTAACAGATAGCAATTTACCATTTAAAATTTGTTGTGAAAATATTATAGACAAATTTTGTATCCTTTATACTCATCTGTCAACAATAAAAAGCTTGATTTCCAAAACTAATCCATCCATTATTTTTCCCTTAGCAATGTTCTAGGAAAGTTTTGGCCTTTCGAAGTTTGATTTAATGTAGGTTTTTATCACGACTTTAGGAACGTACAAGTCATATCTAGTAATCTAGATTATATCCCAAAACCCAACAGTAAAAGTCAAAGTTAGAGTTCTCCATTATCGTTTATACATACCAAATCAACTTAATAGTTAATACTGTAAAGTTGTGATTTATAACTATTTTGTGTTAGTTTTAATTCCATGCCAAATTTGATTATATTTCTATTCAATCTTATGTATCCTATATTTCATGTAAGATTTCATTGTATGGGCTGTGTGTGAGAGAGTGTGTGAAGACTTAAGACAACATTGAAGATCAAAGGAGTTTTTGCGAGTAGCTTGTGAGAAGACTTCCTGCGAAGTGAAGCCATGTGCACAGCACGTGACTGGAATGCGAAGAGTCATGACAGCTGGTTTTCGTGAGTATTTCCCGAGTAAGGCCTTCCTGCGAGATACCCGCGAAACATTCTATTCTGCTATTTTGGCATATCTACTCCATTATGTCTTCACCCACACTATATATACTATCATTACCCACATATTGAGAGGAGTACTTTTCAGAGAGAAAATCCTATCCATAACTCTTGAAAGTTAGAGATTGTCATACTTATAATCCTTTACACAATCCATTATAGTTTTCCTCAACTCCTACACTTCATATCCAAATCCTTGAAAGGTTGATAGCCAAATACTTACCACACCCATCCTGAGTGTAAAGTGAGGTTTTGGTATTGTTGGGAAGTATTGGAAGGAGCCATTTGTTTGGTGGATGCAATTGGGCTGAGTTACATGATCTAGAGAGCTAGAGAAGACAAGGCTTCGTCAAGTTAGTTGGTAGCAAGAGCTTGGAGGGCTCAAGTACATGGGGTAGATTAGACTTGGAAGGTCTTTTGTTATTTATGTACTCCAACTTATTCTCTAGTGGATTGATTTACCACTTAGAGGGCAGCAGAGAGGTTTTTCGTTAAGTTTTTCGGTTTCCTCTTCTATAATACATTGTGGTGTTATCTTGTATTTACATCTTTCTTCCCTACTCTTTTAACTTTCATTTTATAGTTGATTTGATGAATATTGCTTAGAGTAGTTTTATTGTTTGTTTGCTTGCATTTACTCTATTCTGCATTTAGTTTAAGTTAGAGTAAACTCAATCGAGACGTAATTTTTAACTTGGGAGGGGGGGGTCTAAATAGCTCTTGTGTTTTCATATATATTCGAGCTTTCAAATACAAGTATGATAGGCCAAGAATGTATTCATCCCTTGTGATGAATTAACCAATTAAATGGCCATGTTAATTAATTAATTGTATTAGCATGCAATAAGCATGGTAGCACAAACAAATCATCAACTAAGTTAAAATGCAGTGAAAAATAAATTGACACAATGATTTGTTTACAAATGATAAAAACCTACACGGCAAAACCCCATCGGGTGATTTTCAGGTCACTACTCCCAAGAATTCAATATTATAATAACAAGTGGTTACAAGTAAAGGAATCTCAGTACCTTATACTAACCTACAGTTGAATCCTTACCCCAATACCCAATTGGAATTGTTCTGTAGTGACAATGTTTCCCTTTAATGCACGGCTCCCAGTATGTGACTAACCAATTTGATGTGCAGATCATAGTACATGACTTACTCACCAACTTGAGAAGGAACCTGATAAAAATCACAAAGCTCCCTGGTTGCAAAACACTACAGTGTACAAACACAATAGCTTTTTGAATAGAATGATGAACTAGGGCATATGTCTTTGGTTCACAATATGTTTTGTGAAAACCTTTTGCATTGAGTTGCATCAACTATGACGGCCCTTAAAACAATCCTTATATATGTTTAGGGTTATAAGAAAAGAAAGCCCAAAGATCTATTCATGGATTGAAGTGAAATCAGATCTGAAAAACTAATTTTCATAAACCTCGATAGATACCCTATCTGTCGAGAAGCTGTCAAGCATTGGGCTGAAATAGCTTTTTAAACCTCGATAGATACTAGCTATCGAGATTTAAAATCCAGCACTTCTTCACTTGATTCTTGGACAAACTTGCATGGTTTTAACACTTGAACTTGAAACCTTGTTCCTTGAAACATTAAACACATTTTAGATCTACCAAATTACAAGTAAAGTGTGTTTTGTTAATAGATTAGCCAATTTTACATTGATATATGTTCCTAACATGATTCACATATATCTTAACAATCTCTCCCTTTGGCAATCTGTGACGAAATTACAACAAACAAATGAACTTATGAGAGAAGTCATAAATCACTCCTCTCATATTCTCTTGCTGAATACAATAAAATTTATCCTAACACAAACTCTTGAAAAACTTTGCAAGAAGAGAGTTCATGACAAGAAAGACTTTGACAACTTGTATTTCTAAAATACTTTAAACAAAACTCATTAAGGCATCTTAGTGTGAAACATAAATAAAAGATTGCATACAATATATAAGAAGCATATACATAAAGAGAGAAAAGAAACAATACATGTAAAGTTAGGTGAAAGAACTATAATAACAATCTCATCATATATATAACATCATAAGTACAAGGTTTGCTATCACAATGTAAGAACAATGTATCTCTGAAAGAAGAAAAGAAAAAAAATACATAAGTCCTCAATACATCCCTCAAAGTATAAACACTCCCCCTAACACAAAAATCACTCATGCTAACTATCCCTCTATGTATATGACTACTCTTATATCAAAACTATTCCCCCTTTTCGTCACAAGTGATAAAGAGTAACTAAATCAAGTAGACATCTCATCATCACTAAGTGAGCTAGCACCATTATCCTCATCAGCATCATCACTATTGAAGCCATCATCACTCATCTCTGAAGCCGGTGGAGATGGAGAAGTATAAGCAGTGAAACCATCCATGGTAGCCTGTCGTCATGCAATATGACCAACACGGGTGTTCACCTGACACAACTCATCACTGAGTGTGTCAAGGAGAGCATCCATGTGCACAAGTTGTGCCATGATGGCCTAAAGAGTCACTCCACCCGCAGAAGACGAAAGAGTAGAGGTGGAAGGAGCAGAAGAAACTGGAGGAATCATTATCTTTATCCATGGCCGCCTTGGTTTAAGCTGGGCATTGATCTGTCAAATGATAGCAACATCTATGGCACACATAATGGAAAAGTATGTAGACTATGGATAGGAGACAAAAAAAAGGGCAAAGGATTCACGTGATAGCCGAAGGAAAAATGAGCTTGTCACAGGTTGCCATATTCCTATAGACATCTATAACGGATAGAATGAAGTGAGAAGGAAAGTCAATAGAAATGTCCTCTAAGAGAGATAACAAAAATCGAGCACTAGCCTTTGTGATAGAGTTATAGTGAGACAATGGATGGAGAATGAATGTCATCACCATGTTAAGGAATCTCGGACCTTTTGCAAAGCCCGAGTAAGGAGTGTTTTGATAGTCACCCCAAGATGAAGGTGTCTCACAAAAAAGAGACAAGAGTTCGTCTTTAGACACAGTCCTCAAACGATCACAATTAGGGTAGTTAGGATGCACTATCCTCGGTACATGTGGCACTTTGGATATAAGATTCGGAGTAACTGTAATGCACATACCTCAAATGCGAGTGACAAAATGAGGTACTAAAGTACTGAATCTGTGCATGTTGGAGTAAAACTCCTGTATGATCACAGAGGAACAAGTGACCGAGATGCCACACAATGACTCCTAATCTCGACTGTAGATGACAGTGGGAAGGTCAGTATTGGAAAAGTTCGATAGAACGACTTGGC